>NC_088924.1:19282500-19307500 GCF_038396675.1 Hydra vulgaris | reverse complement strand
CTTAAAATTTTGAAATAAAAAGTCTTTCCTAACATTTGATTGCGTGTTTAAATTAAATACTTATTCAAACTTTTGTTTTCCATTGTAGATAATGCTTTGCTTTAACTTCATTAAGCCAATTCTAATTATAGATAAGATAATAAAAAGTGTTACGTTGATGAAGGGTTGCCAGATGTCTGGCTTTTACATCGGAGAATGCAGTGCCAAACCTATAAAAACAAAAATTTTACTGCATTCTCCTTCGTAAAAGCTGGACATCTCGCAACCCTATGTTGATGTGAAAAATTAGAAAGTATGTAAATTAGTATTAAATGAAGTTCATATATATATTTATATATATGTATATATATATATATATATATATATATATATATATATATATATATATATAATTAAAAAAAAAAAAAATATTTTATTTTAAAAATCATACAAATATAGATTATTATTGTACAAATGCGACCAATAAAAATATACTTTAAGTATATAAAGTAGAAAAGTTGAAGTAATAAAATTTAAAAGAAATAATAAAAATTAGAACTTTTTTAAAATGCTCTTTTTTCTTCTAATGCTTTAAATTTTTTTTACTATTTTTGTTTTTGTAAGTAAAATATGACTCAACCTAAAAAACATATTTAATAAAAACATTAGATTTACATTAAATTTAATAAAAACATTAAAATTTAATGAATTTTGGTGCTTTATTTTGACCATGCTTACTGAATTACATAGGTGTAGATGCAGACGCAGGCGATCGTTTGTCATTCATGTATATTCCTGTGTATATATACAGTAGTTGGTAAAAGTTTGTAAACTGCAAAAAAGTTAATTTTTTTTGTCATAACCTTTTACCTTTAGAATGAAAATAAATTAAATTTTTATCATATGTTCCTCCAATGTGGTTACATAGTATAACTAACTCAAAAAAAATAATAACTTGTTACGAAAGGAAGTAAAACATAACCATGTAAAAGTTTATAAACAAATAAAAAAATTCAAAAAATAGAAAATGTTTATAATTAGTTCATATTTTTTCCTAACAGCGCATTAGTATTTTGTTGGATGGTCTCTAGATTTTAATACTGCTTGACAACAACACGGTATAGAGTCAACTAAGTTAGTAAAAACATCTGTGGAGATATTTTTCCAACAATCTGAAATCATTCTGAATAAATAATTTTTACTGGTTTTCTTTTTGCCCGTCAGTTGATGTTCAATATGTTCTCTTGAATTAAAATCTAGGCTTCGTGAAGGTCTGTTCAAAACTCAAATTCTTTCTAAATTGAAAAGGTTATGAATGAATTTGCATGGTATTTTGGATCATTGTTTTTCTATGAAATTTAACCACATGGCATTTTGTCTTTTCCATATACACATTCATATTATACATTCTGATCTATTACACCTTTCTATGAGACCATCACTACCAAACATGCAAAACATTGTTTCGTCACTAAATAAGACTCTTGACTATATTTTTGAAATCCGATGCAAATGAGCTTTTGCAAATTTCATTTGAGTTAAGTGGTTCTTTAATAAGATTAATGGTTTATTGGCAGAACAATGATCAAACAAATTACAATGACACACAAGCCTTCTGAAGATAGGTGTGCGGTTGCACACCTTATATGACCACACATATAATATTTTGTTTTGGAAACTTGGCCACAGCTTTTGGGAAGTTTTAAAAATTAGATTAAAAAAGGCATTTGAAAAATAGGCTGTATAAACAAATGTAAACTTTAACTACAATTAAAAATAAACAAACCATAAACTGAAAATAAAAATAAAAAAAATAAAAAAGCCAAACTAAAATAAAAAAATTAAAATCTTAACGAATGATAAAATAAATAAAAGATAAACCAGAATAAATAAAACATAAAATTAAAATTTGTTTTAATTTAAAAGTCTTTTAGTAATGTTTTTTATTCATTTATGATGGAGGAAATAGATATCAATATTAATATTTGCAAATATTATTAAAAGTATTCATAAGACATAGCCTTGTAGCTGAAAGCTAAAATATTAACAATATGTAACTCATAAATACAGTGCCAATATAATTATATAAAAAAGATGGTGTCATCAAACTCAACACCACTACTTGGCAACATATTATTTTAAACTCCAAATAAAAGTTCCTTAAACTTATGTATTAAATCTTTCTTTTCTGGCTTTGTAAAAACTTCAGCTTAACTTTAATTTGATTGTATACATTCTAATAGCACATGACCTTGTTGATAAAATTCTTGTATAAAATGTATGTAACGTATGTCTATATGTTTAGATTTCATATGTTTTATAGGATTTTGAATACAATGGCTCCTTAGTTATTGTTTCTAAGAGTCATTGGTTTGAAATTTATTTCCAATAATTTTCCTTTAGTTTAATTTCCAATAGTTTTGATAAATAACTTATTTCTTGGCAATCTGCAAATATCGATTTATATTCTGCTTCACAGGTGAACAATGCAACACTTGATTGCTTCTTTATTTTTCAACCTATGAATGATCCATCTTTACACAAAAAGAAGCAGTAACCTGATATGCAATAACGATCTTCTAAAGATGAAGCCCAATCCGCATCACAGAAAACATAAAGCTTTAACTCATCAGCATTTCAAAAAGTTAAACAATAGTTTAAAGTATGTTTAATATACTGAAATATATGTTTAACCATAATCCAATCACCACTATCTGGTTTTGATAAATGCGGAGATAATCTGGTAAGAATATAGCTTAAGTCTGGTCTTGTACATGTCATTGTGTAAAAGAGATTTCCAACCATTTGTCAATATATTTTTATCTCTGAATCATTTAATTTTATTGATTCTTGATTATGGTATGAATTATGAACTGCTTACATTGAGTTGATCTTGGTTCGCAATTGTCAAAACCATATTTTTGTAGAACATTCTGTAAGTAATTTGATTTATTCATAGTTTACTAGTCACAATTACTAGTTGAGTTGAGTTGAATATCAAGAAATGAAATCAATGGTCCTTAAGCTCCCATTTTAAATCGTTTATATAGTTTTTTCTTAATTTTAATCAATAGTTCATTTGAGTTAGCAGCCATAATTTTATCATCAACCCTTACTAGGATCATTGCTATTTCAGTATTTCTTTTTTTAACAAAAATGCAAGCATCTGCATTTGATTGAATAAATTGTATTTTCTTGAGAAAGTCACTTAAAACATTTTGCTTATTTCTACCACTTTTTTTTAAACCATTAAGTGTTTTATTTAATTTCCTTACTAATTGTTTGTTGTTGTGGGTTTTTTCATAACCAGGAGATTGTTTGACATGAATTTTATGTTCTATAGGTGCATGTAGAAAGCTCTTTTAACACCCATTTGATGTAAAATGAGGTCATATTGGATAGAGAATTGCATTAAAATTTGAACTGATTCTATCCTAGCTGTAGGTGAAAAAGTCTCTAAGTAATTCCTTGAAATTGCTTGAATTTGATTTAGCTCTTTGCAACATATCTGGCTTTGTATATAATTTTATTACTGTTCCATTTAATTGTGCAGATCCATATTTCCCTGACTACTTTTTTATTTGTTGGGAGCTCAGTAACAATAAAAGTGTCATTATTCATTTATGATTTGATTTCTTCATCCATAGCACTTTTCCATATATCTGACTCACAGGTGTTGATAGCATTATTGTATGACTTTAATGTATTCATTAAATAACAATAATCTATATAGTAAATTTCATTGTCATTACCGTAATCAACTATGTAATCTTCCAAATATTTTTGGGGTTATTTTTGTCTTTGAGGGTAACATGATGAGGGAATTTCTTGTGGTATATTTTGTACATTATTAGAGATGGATGGCTAAAGTGTAGACACTGAAGCTTTTGGTTTTTTTACATTTATTTATAACATATTTGTTTATATAGATTTTGTTAAGGGATTGTCCATAAAGTATATACATTCTGAGGGAAGAGGGAGTCTGCAAATACTGCCACTTTATTGCTATTCAATAAAGCTGTGGTTGTTTAGAGAACCCCCTTGAAAATTGTTGATCAATTGCAATCAGTATCAGAGATGGATCATAAAATAGTTTGTTTTTCTATTATATGCATAACTTCAGTGGTTTAATGCGCCTTCATTGGTGTTGTTTTGAGAGTTTAAACTCACCCCTTAACATGATACATTTTCAATTTCATCAATCTGGCCATATATATGGCAGCACCTTCTGGAGTGTTAGGACAGGCCTATTAAATTTTTTCTTAAGTTTCAGACCATATTTTTTTCAGACCAGTCATAGCTTATTAGAACTATTTATCTGAGCACAATAATTACATAAGTATCTCTATACTTGCATATGCACAACAAATTTCTACCGGTGTTTTGATGTTTTTAGAAATTTTGAATTTTTTCAAAAACTCTCGTCCTTTCATTTGTTACAGTATATAATATATTTATATATTGTTATGTATATAATATTTATAGAACTTCAAAATTGTTTTTTTTTGTATTTTAAAAAATAGAAAAAGATTTTAAAAAAAAGTGTGCAAGCTTAAGGACATGAACCACAGCGATGCACTTCAGAAATGCTGCTAGCTTACCATATTAGCAACTTAGGCCTATTGTTCGATAATGTTTTAACACTATTTAATAAACAAAAATCTTTATAAAATGGCAAATAAATGCTATAAATCAAAATTGAGACGATTTTGCAATAATGCAATTTTCAAGTAAAAGAAAATTGTAAAACTTGATATATGTTTTAACATTGCATAATTTGAAGTTTACATAAGTTAGATATTTGCATACACTTTTGTTGACACTTTTTTTTTTTTTAAAAAGTGCTGCGACTCTTTCTTACCATTACCTTGATTGTAATGGCTGCCAAGCCAAAGCTGGCATGAATTGGCACTACTATTAAGTTCAGCATTATTATATGGATATGATATCACAAATATTCAGTGACTTTTCATTATTTGGCCTATTCTGCTACTTTTTTTACTATACGATATTTGTCTGAATAGTTTGCAATACTCAGCTGAATACTGAATATCAGGTTGGAACAATAAAAATGCATAAAAAAGAATTACATATAACTATTTTTTTTATTGTTTTATTTTAACTAATAATTGACATATTTGATACTTAAAGGTGGTAAGTTATGATAAATACATTTTCATAGTTTAATGGTAACAAATGATTGCACTTTTTCTCGAAAATTTATTAAATTATACATACTTCCAAAAATAGCCATTCACTATGTGAATTGCCATCAGCAAATAATAAGAAAATTTTGTTAGGATAATGTTTTGCGTTTGCTGTCCATTTTAAGCAAATAGTGTATGTTAAAGCTAAGTTCATTTCTAATGAAACTTTTTTTTCCAGGTTTTCGTATGTATGCATATTTTTTGTAGAGATTGGTTTGATTGTTTTTATTTATCATTCTTTTTCTTAGAAAGTGGAGATAAATCATCATTGGGTGTTACTAGACACCGGTAATGGTTCATTCAAAGCAAGGAACCTTTCACTGAGATGGATTATATTTTCAGTGACTTAATCCTTCTCAGAGCATTAAAAAAATTTTTTGTTTTGCTCCTAGTGTTTTAACTAATCCTTTAAAGTTAGTTAAAAAAAGGCAACTGCATAATTGACATTGTCAATAAAGTTAAACCATGCTTTAGTTTCAGGTTGTAGTGAAAATATTATTTTTAATTAGTTAGTTTCAAGTTCTTTGTGCTGTATCTATCTATATCAACTTCTAAAATTACCTCAGAAATGCAAGATATACCTAAGCTGTTTTTGTAAGCTTTTTGAATTATTATAAGAGTATGACACTTGAATAACTACAGTTGAAACAATTTAGTTTGCTTTTTTGTTGCAAATTTGTACCCTCCCCTGCCCCCTTCTTTAATTTTTTTTTATGGTTTTAAATACTAAAATATTTTTAATTTTCTTAGCTGCTTTTAGTTATCCAATGAATACATTTTAATATAAACTTTAATTATTATTATTTACTATTACTTTAAATTTTATTAATTTTATACGCATACAAATAAAAAGTCCTTTGTACTACTTATATTTTAAAACTTCACTATATTGGCGTAGAGCCGAGGATATTTTTGGAGGATATCTTTACCCTTGTGCTTATACATATATATATATATACATATATATATATATATATATATATATATATATATATATATATATATATATATATTTATATATATATATATATATATATATATATATATATATATATATATATATATATATATATATATATATATATATATATATATATATATATATATATATATATATATATATATATATATATATATATATATATATATAGTTTAAAGTGATTAAAAGTGACGTATTTGTTGACAAAAGAATCATTTTTTACCTTTCGAACACCCAAATGCAACAATTTATAGAACTATATATATATATATATATATATATATATATATATATATATATATATATATATATATATATATATATATATATATAATATATATATATATATATATATATAGACAGGCCTTGGTGGGAAGAAATGAGTGCGAGAGCGGCAAAAAGCTCTCCTAAAACAAACATGGCAAGCCATGCGAGCTGCTCCTCTAAATAGCTTCTTAGGAGAGCTATTGGTTTTTGTGCGAGCTATCTGTTTATTCATTAAAAAAATTAATTGTTAAATACAAAATTTTGGTTTGATACTTGTATAAAACCAAAATTTTGTATTAAATAATTAATTTAACGTCTAATTTAAGAGATATATGTCATAGCAAATTTTATTTTCAAACAATTTTTATTCTAGTTAATAAGTTATTATATATATCAATGATGCTTTTTGAATTTAATTAATTTTTGTTTCATCAAAACAATTTTTCGCATTTCCAAAGTGCGCGTGAATTAATGATAATTAATATGCAATGACCTAACGATTGTAAATTGTTATCTATTGATACTAAATAATGAATTTTCTTAATTTAATTCGCTAAATTTATTTACAATTAAAGAAACGTATAAGCTTGAAAAAATTAAAATAAAATTTAAGTTTTGACATTCCTTTCTTAAAACTTTTTAAAATGTTATATTTATTTATATATATAAGTATTTAATAATAAGTTAATAAAAATATCATATTATTGGCATTGTTAAACTCACAATAAAAAATAAAAACTATAATAAACATATTAATTCTAAACTTAAAAATTCGTTTCAAACATTTTAAAGTGTTTTACCATGTAGATAAACATTACTTCACATTAAGAAAAATAACCAAATTGTTCAAGAGATAAGCTGCACTTATTATGCAGCTCATCTCTTGAATAAAATTATTTTGCCTAAATTCGGCTTACCCCTAACTTATCCTGTTTTTAAAAATAAATTAAAAGATCTCATTCTCTCTATTGAAAATATCTTAGATTATTTTTTATTTATCTTGTGATAAAAAATTATTATTATTGTCATGTATGTTCAAGTTTTGTTTCATACTTGTTTTCAATTTATTTTCATTTATCTAAGTACAATTTAATGTTTTTATGTTATTTTTTATGCACTCATTCTAAAAAGACGTTTATATAATATTTTATGTAGTCTCTTTTGTAAAAGGCTTCTGATGATAAGATCATTGTGATCTTCTTTTAGAAGCCTCGTTTGTATTTGAAAAATATGTAATTTATATATATTACATCAAATGTAAACAAAACATTAAAAAAAAAAATATTAAATAAAAAAAACCCGCTAAAAAAGCATTAATATTTAAGCATGCAAATTCATTCATTTTAAGTAAAGTTTGGCATGCTTTTGTTAACGTATGCAAAAACCAAGCTAAAACATAATTACTTTCTTTGAAAGCGTATTTAGAGGCTGTCCATAAATTACATCAACAAAATAGGGGGAGGGGGGGTCTAACTTTTTTTTACATATGTTGACAGCGGGTAGGGAGGGGGAAACTATTTTGAAAATAAATAGCAGTGGCAACAACCTAATATAAATTAGGCTGTTGCCACTGCTATTTATTTTCAAAATAGTTTCCGAGCCAGCTCTGGATTTATGTAACTAAGCATATGGTTGTAATAATATTTTTAAGTTTCCATATTACCCCATCCGTATTTTTTTTTTTTTGTAAGTATGCTTTAAAGAAGAAAAAAATTTTCTATTGGATTTAGCTGTGCTGTGTATCCTGGTAGATACTTAAAAGCTATGTCATGAGAGGCTAGTGTTTGCCTAACAGAAAGACTTCAGTGGAACCTACATTTGTCCATAACAAGCACCAGTGCTTCCACATATGCATTCCTAATTGCTGGTGCCAACATTGTAGTAATGAAATTAAAAAATGAATCTGCATTTCATCCTCCAGTTTTTATTTCATAAGCCAGGACTTCCATTACTGAAGCAGCACAAATCAAACTGATATTCTTGCCATGATTTGCAAACTACTGTAAAATTACTGGTGCACCTCTTAGTGAATAACCATATGTGCTGTTAGTGTGCACATTAAATCCAGTTTCATCCAAATAAATAAGTTTTTCATTTGAGATTCCATTGAAAATCGTGTTGTGTATGTGCCAGAAAAACATTTCAATGTTCTTCTGGCACATGCACAACACGCTTTCTTGATAAATCCAAGCGTTTGAGTTTTCTTAAAATAGTAGGCATGTTGAAGCCTGCTGCAGAAAGATTTTCTCTTATTGCTTCTTGGGTACAATGACTGTTTTCTTGTACGCATAATTCAATAATATTTTTTATTTGAGTGTTTATAAGTCTTTTACCTCATTTTTTATTAGAAAGCGACTTGAATGCAGTCATGGCATCAAATTCTCCTCTGTTTAACTTGAAATAAGATTTTGAACTGTGCACTAAGATAAATTAAGAGAAGTGGAAATGCTTGTTGTAGATTCATTTCCTTTAACTAAATGCTTAATCATTTCAATAAACTCTTTTGTAACATTTTCTCTTGTTTTTCGATTAGCACTGCTATTTTCTGTTCCATCCATAGAAAATAATATTATTATAGAGCTAAAGAGGCGCATCTTAACTTCAAAAGAACCACTCGAGGCTTGCAAGCCACAGGTTGCCGACCTCTGGTACAAACGTCTAAATAATGTAATGTAGACCATGTACTTACATAAATCTTTTTTTATTTGCTCAGCGGCTATAACATTGTAAATTGTAACTTTTGGCTCTTCTGTCTCAATAAGTTGCTGACCTCTGATTTATACAATTTGTTAAATGCATTTTTCGATATACTAACCTCTATTAGAAATAATTGACTTTTACTGTGAAATTGAATTAGTTAAACAGGAAACAAAAAGTTAAGTGAGGAGAATTTGCACATTGAAGTGTTGCATTAATTTGAAATATGTTTATAATTTAAATGTGTAAGGTGTATACATTTTTGCGAACCCTTTAATCTTTATTTTTTTATTCGAAGTAAGTTTTTGTAGTTATAAACTGGAAATATGTTCTTAAGTTGAAAGTTGAAAATAACTTTTTCGCTATTCACTTTATTTTTAGAGCAGGTGTTGTAGTTTTAAATAGTTCACTAAATACTTTTAATTTTTTTGATGAGGGGGGGGGGGGGTTGAATGTTGATGTAATTTTTTAGGGAGTTCTCTGGCAGTTTGACAAGTTGTTGACAAGGGGGAGGGGTAGGTAAAAATTTCCAAAAAATTGTTTATGTAATTAATGGACAGCCCCTTAATTATTTCACTTGATAGTAACGCTATCGAAAGAAATAATCATTCAAAAAAAAAACGTTTTGCATATGCAAAAATATAGAAATGCGACATTTATTTTTCTGTCTTCTTTTTAACAAAAGTTTGCAGTTTGTAGACTTGTCGTGCCAAGTCAAGAATATGTTAATTACTTCAATATTATAAGAATATATACATATCAAATGTTATTTATTGTAGCATGAAAAAGTTCTTTAGACAAGCATTGTTTTAACACTTATAAAAAAAGTTTTATATTTTTTTATTGTAATAGAATGCTGGCATTTTAAGAAATATTAAAAATGATAATTAAAATGACTGCATTTTTATTTTACATTGATAATTATACATTTTAGAGGAAAAAAGCTATAATTTTGCGAGAGCCATAAATTGTTCCTGTAAACTGTTTTAGGAGAGTGTGGGCTAGGGCGAGAGCTAAAGCTCTCTCTTCCCGCCGAGGCCTGTTTATATATATATATATACAGGCCTATACACACACACACACACACACACACACACACACACACACACACACACACACACACACACACACACACACACACATATATATATATATATATATATATATATATATATATATATATATATATATATATATATATATATATATATATATATATAAACACACACACACACACACACACACACACACACACACACACATATTAGGGGGAGTCAAAAAAAAGTAAATTTTGAAAACAAAAAAACCATACCCCTAAATTTGGGGCAAATGTATAAAAAATGAGCCTCAAAAAGTTTGAGTGCTGTTGGATCATTTTTCACCCCCCTCCTCCTCAAACCATTAATTTTGGGAAAAAATGACCGAAAAGTGGTCATTTTCGGACCTCTTGAGGGAGCGGTTGAATATATTTTTTTTCAAATTTTTTTTTTACTTACTGTATAAAGGACTATATTTTAGTTTGAAACTGTATGGTTTTTTTTATTACCCCTCAAAAATTTATGTTTTGTGGTATTAGCCAAATTCATTAGACGCTGTCCGCACACTTATGTTTACGATGTAGGAAAAAAAATAAAAAATGGTATCTTTTCAGTTTGATAAAGTATCAACAAGTGTTCCACATCTTAATATTTATACTTTTTCTGGCTAAATTTTTAAAAGGCTTTAATTGTATTGTGCATCTGCTTTATGCTTTATAAAAATTTTAAATCAAAAAATTTGAATGGTCTGCTCAAATACTATCGTTTACCAAGATCAGAAAGTGTACAAAAAACCTGTATGAAGTTGTTTAAAACAAGTTTATAAAAAGAGAGATTTAATACAAACAATTTGCCAGAAATACAAAGAATTTGCCAGACATTATTTCAGTTAAATAACAAGAAAAAAGATGCAAAAAAAACTGACTTGCTAAAATAAAACTTGAATATTATAAAAACAAAGTGAGATAAAAAAACAAAAATAAAATTCAACAGAGAGAAAATTATTGTTATAAAATTTATAAAAGGAACCCTTTATATATACAAATTCAAAAATAAAATTTTCAAAATGTTAAAATTGCTTTTATCTCAAAAAAATTACAAAAAACTTTAAGTTTTTTATAACTTTTCTTAATGATTTTAACATAACAAAACCAGATTGTCAAATTTGACTTTTAACATAACAAAATTAGATTGCAAAATTTGATTTCAAGATAATTTCAGTTTTTCATTTTCTATTAATCATATATTAAATTTACTGTTTCTTCAACAATTACTAATAAGGTATTAATTTGTTTAATTTAAAAATGTTTGATGTATTGCATCTGTACACTCAATCTGTATTGAACATAATTGTCATTGAACATAAAATTGAAGAAAATTTTCTACTTGTTTTTCATGGCCCAACACAATTAACACTATCTTGAGTTTTCTAGTCTAACAAACTTCTTGATAGATCTAATTTATCAGGGCTACAACCATATTTATTGTTGATTAGGCTAATAAAGTATAGGTATTTTTCAACTTTTGCTTTAGAAAGTAAAAATAATTTACCTTTTTGAATATTTTCTAAATGGCTTAGACCTGGTGTAAAAAACATTCTAAAAAACATTCCAATATAACACAACTTTAAAAGTTTTCCAAAAAAACCAAGTAAATTAGATAGTCAAGCAGCTGTAACTTTATGTTTTCTGTAATCATGCTACTTTTTTGGATTTTGTTCTATGCTTATGTAATGAATACCATATCATTTTGGAGCCATGCGGTTACGAAGATCAATATTTACAATACCAGTATTAAAAAGTTATCTATTAATGAGAAATATGCTATGCCTTTTAAACCATCATATGTTCTTTGTACATCAGTATTTTCAGTCTTATTTCGAATGATGTTAGTGACAATTTTGGTATTTTTTTTAAAAGTGTTAGAAAAAGTTTCTTCAAGTATTATTATAACTTGAATCTTCCGTGAGTTTATTAATATAGAAGTCAATATTTTCAATTTTAGTGTTATCTATGTGAAGTATAATTGGATCAAATAATGAGGTATTAAAAAAAATATAATCTGATAAAACAAAGGCAGTTCTTTGTGAGCATTTATAACATAAATGTTGACAGACAAATGATTCGCTTTCAAATTTCAATTTCATTTGTACAAATAAACGCGTTGCAACTAAACAGACATTTCTTAAAAGTGTTATTTCAATTTTTAAACAATGATACATCTGTTTAGAAATAGTTTGTTCTGAATATGCTGATATAGCAATTGTCATCTTTTGTATTTAGGACTCAGTTAGTTTTAAAAAATGATTACACTTTGTAACTGTTCTGTGCAAGGAAGAGCCTAAATCTCTTCTTTTATAGTTTTCATTCTATTTAGTATTTTATCATTATTGTGTTTTAAAAAACACAAAAGTGAAAGTAAGTAAACACAAAAGTGAAAGTAAACCCAGTACACAATCTACTAGAACTACCAGGACAACTTCAATGTTCTATTTTACGAATAAATAAATTAAAAAGTAAAACAACTTGTCTCAAATAATCAATATATAATTTTATACTCATAGATTTAATGCATGTAGCAATTAACCAGGTAACTATTTTATTTTGCAACTGTCGCATTTTTTGTATTTTCAGGAAGACGCAGTTCCCTTCCTTTTTATGGTCATAATATCTGTAAACGACATCTTCACTAATTTTCTTATCGTAAAATACCTTGTTTGATGACCATTCAGCTGTAATTTTCGGTACTTTAAGAGATACTTCATTAAAAATACATGTTTGCTATTTAATAACAATATTCAATAGCCTATTAGGCTTCCTTTTTTTCTTTTAGCTTTAAAAAATGTAAATACATTTGCATTTTCTTTTGCAATTCCTCGAAAGTATCTTTTTAATCATTTAGGTTTTTAATCATGATGAATTAAGAACTAATAGAGTAGCGGCGACAGTATTGTTTAGTTGATTTTTTGTAATAACAAAGTAGCCAAAGTAGACCAGGCCTCTGAAATGAATTTGGCTAATTGAAAATCATGAAAATTGGTAATTTTTGGGGGGTTATATATACATGTATAATATATATATATATATATATATATATATATAATATATATATATATATATATATATATATATATATATAAATATATATATATATATATATATATATATATATATATGCACATATATATAATACATATTATATATATATTATATATACATCTATATGTTTATACATATATATATATACATTTATATATATACATATATATATATATATATATATATATATATATATATATATATATATATATATATAAACTCTAACTAACTAAACAATATAATAACCCTAGCTAAATAAATAAGCCCTGTATATATAAACGCAAAAGAACCCCTCTATTCTATTCAGGAACATGGACGAGGGGGCAACCATTTATATGTATTGTAAAAACCGCTATTTATTTTTACTGAAAAGAATAAACAAAAAGATAAATGTATATTCAAAATATTATAAAAAATAAAAGCACATTCAACTAACATTAATAATGTTTATCTTTTTATCTTTTTCTGCATCACACCAAGCCTATCATTTAACTTAATCTTTGAAATTTTACTTGGTTTTTGTCCTGATGATCTGAATATAGATTAAACTTTGTCTACAGTGAGCAATCTATTTTGTTTTCCAATTTCATTAGAATATCTTTAAATATACTGCATTATCATACCTATAGACCGTTGCAAATGGTCATTTACAAATATTAAAGTTTCAGCATATTTTTAAAAACTTTTAAAGCATGATTGGGTATGCCAATAGTTTGGTGGAAGTGAGAGCCAGTCTTTAACTTGTTGCTTATCAAGTCCAATCATGTCAAAAATCAGGTTAGAAAAGTCATCAACTAAGACAGACAGGGATGGTGGTTTTTTTCCAATATTTATATTCATTTTATAAATTACCTTGATATCTTGTTTTACTTTGTTCTCAGGCTTATTATAGTTAGGCATGTCAAATCATGATGCAGTTTTTTTCTTCTCTAATGTTAAATCATCATCTAGCAAAGCTAGAGGTATAAATGTTGAGTCCAAATACCAACAATGTTTATACTGAGAGACCAATACAGCATCAACAGCAGTTGCGTTTGTACATACCTTCTTGTACTGATGCATTTGATGTATGGTTGCAATATCAAGAAAAGGAGCTTTAATAACATCCTCAGAATGTAAATACCATTTGGCATAAAAGCAAATAATAAATTCTGTAATAAACCTAATTTCAGTTTTTAGTTTATCATTTTATAGAACAAATGTAAGTTGGTTGGATAGAAGCTGAAGCTTTAGATAATAAATTGCTTTTCCTAAAAATCTTGCATGATAAATAGCACCTATTTTTCGTACTTTATATGTAACAGGGGATAAGTAAGTGACAACTAATTCCGCAAGCTCACTTCTATCATCTCTTTTAATACCTGGTTAAGAAGATTGCTTTTAACGTTATTCCAATCAAACCGTAAGAGCTGTATTGGATTATAATTAAAATTAGGTTCTTCAATAATATTTTTTAATTTTTTGAAAACAGAATTATCAGGTCCATTTGTTTTATCATTAGAGGTATTCCATGAGAAAATGGGACAAATTTTTAAGATTTGTAACTCGCCATTTCAGATTTTCTTCATACTTTGTAAAAATGGTCACCTATATAACATTGACTACCTTGCAAAATTTTAGCACTGATATCAAATGGGTTTTGCAGATATTGTTACTTTAAAATCATCTATTTTTAGCAGTTTTTTTTATTCGGCGGCGATTTTGATTTTACAATAGTTTTGTTTTACAAGTTACTATTCCACTAAACATGTAATTAAGCTGAAAATTAGCACCAGTATAGTTTTTAGGACAAGGAATCAGAATATGATATTTGTTTTTAATGAAAATATTTAAAATTTTAACAAAGGAGGAATAGAAGCCTGGTAACCATGGTAGCATTAATTTATTTAGAATTTTTTTTCGTTTTTATTAAAATAGATATATTAAAGAATGTTTTGGTGCAAAATTGAGAGATGGGTTTTTTTAGGAGTTTTAAAAATAATTAAACAAATTATAATGAAAAAGTCTATTCGGATGTTACTTGTTAAGAAATTACTTATTTTGAAAACTTTCATTATAAAAAAAAAAAAACATTATCAATTATTAAAATAAAAAATTCATAATAAATGCAATATATTGAGTCTAAAAAATTAAATAAATACAAGTTTTAGAAAAAAAAACTAGTCAATGAAAAACCAGAACTTGCATCTGATTAATTCATAAATTGCTTATAAAAGAAAACTGGTGTAATATGATTGAGTTAATTTAAAGATTGGATTTTGGGCAAATCATCTGCGTTTATCTGGCATATGCGCCCTGTTCTTGAAGATAATGGTTTTTTTTATCATAATTAAAATATGGGGCTTAGGAACTGAACAACAATCAACTCTACTTAGCCTGTGTAATGAAGTGTTTGGTAAATGAGGACGCATGAATTTTACAAGGGCGTCTTCATTTCTGTCATCAACTTCAAATACCAAACCAACCCAGTTAAACATATCATATTTGCAGATATAATATTATCCTGCAATGATTTCTTGAAGACGTTTTATTGAGCTAATAAGTTTGAATGCTAGATTAAATTGGACGTTGAAGACTAGCACTTGAAACAAGTCTTTTAACTGTTCCACCAATGCCATCACATGGTGACTTTCCATGTGACGTTGCAAAGAAATTCCATTTACATTGCATCCCAAAATCTTCAACATGATGTCATAAATTTAAAAAATGTTTGCAATTTTTGTACTGGCCAGCACAACATCAGAGAAATAATGGATTTGGAAACATTTCTTGTACAATTTGGACAGTTCTTTTTACTATGCAATAAATAAATCCAACATAATGTTTTAAGTCATCAGATAAAACATAAAGATGCACAAAGGTAATGAGAGTGCTATTAAAAGTGAACCATCGTTCGCTTTTAATAGCACTCTCATTATTATGAAAAGTGAACCATCGTTCGCTTTTAATAGCACTCTCATTATTATGAAAAGTGAACCATCGTTCGCTTTTAATAGCACTCTCATTATTATTAAAAGTGAACCATCGTTCGCTTTTAATAGCACTCTCATTATTTTTGCTATAAATAACTACAGGATGTAGTGTGCATTGCTATTGGTTCCAGTGGTAACTCTGGATTCCGTCTTGTATGACTAATTGAAAGTTTTCTGCAAAATCAACCGAAACAATAATTTAATTTATGGGTATAGATGATTTAATGTATTCAAATATTTACCTTGTGCTTTAGCAATATAACAGTGAGATGTTATGCAACCAAGTTTTTCAAGACTTTCAATGAATTTGCTTATTGTGTAACTTAACAGCTCTGCTCTATCTGTTGTACTCCACTGCTTGTATTCAATTATTTCATCTTCATCAACTTTGTCATTCTCTTCAAATTTTGAAATAGATTTGCAGTTATATAATTGATAATATTTTGAATTCAAGGGCAACTATTACATCTATGGACCATGCATTCCCTTGACTCTCTGCTATAAACAATCTTCTCAATAAGTTCATTGTAACTCTTTTCCAGTTTAACTGCGCTAAACATAAGCTTTAGGTTTTGATGAATTGCACATTAGGGTGGGTCGTACTTTTAAAATTTTGGATATGGGAGCGCGCACAACATTTTTTTTATATATTAGGGTATTAGAAGAGACGTAAATAATTTTTTTTTTCTTAAAAAGTTTATCTAGTGTGGCCGCAGGGCGTTTGAAAAATGTCAGTTTTACGAAAATCTTATTATATTGGCATTTTTCGGCCTTTTTTATATTAGCCAAAGGAAAGGCAATTATTAAAAAACAATCAGACATAATATAGACATAAAAAAATATATATATATTCGGTGCTACTTTTTTAATGCTATACAAACACGATAGACGTAAGAAAAGTTGGCTACCATTATGGATTTTACAAAAAAATTCTACTTATAAATTTTAAAAATGAGAGCGTGCGTGATATTTTTTTTATGTATTAGGATATTAGAAGAGACGTGAATAATTTTTTTTTTTCTAAAAAGTTCATCTATTGTGGGCGCAGGGCATTTAAAAAACGATAGTTTTACTAAAAATGCATCAAATTAGCACTTTTCTGTCCTATTATTTAAGCCTATGGCGATGCAATCATCAAAAAACAACCAGGTATAATATAGACATTAAAATAAAACATAATTTGGGATGCTACTCTTCATAAAGTCATAAATAAAATATATAAAATGTTATCTAAAAGATACAATATATTTAAAGTTCAACTTATTTACTGTGATCATAAATAGTCAAAGCAAAACATTAAAAATTAATATTGCTTAAATTAATTTAAATAGATCTTTTTTTGATTGGTTCACGGGCATGATTTCTCGACGTGCTAATGTTGCTCTTATGAACCCATCTCTTCTATCTTTTCCAAATACCAATTGAGAAGCTCGTGTGACTTCTTGGACACATCGTTCAATAGCTTGCCCATGAACAGGAAAACAAGGTACATACATCGGAATATCATTGTATTTTAAAAGTTCATCCTTTGACAATAAACATGTTAGTAAAGGTTCGTGTACATCCAAGCTCCAATCAATTAGATCAAAAAGTGATTCAACATTTTCATTATGTATATGATGTTTTCTACTTCTTACACTAGTGTTTCCGTATTTTAAATTTCCGTATTTTAAAATTGTTTCAACTGCAAATTGTCTTTCTGTTTTTTCTAGACTACATAACCACGTTTGAAGAACATTTTCACTATGAGCATTCCATGAAGAAGATAAAACGTAGGGCATTACAATGTCTTTAACTTTAAGTCTTTGATGACAAAGAAGTTTTAACTGCTTGAGTATATGATTAGGCCCTTCAGTCCACTTCCACTTTACTTTGATTTCAAACCAAAGTGGCGCATAAACACCAACAATAAACTCCACCAGAAGTTGCAGATTATATGTTTCTTCAACTGAAAGTACGATTTCGGAGCACCAAAGTAAACATATTCTATTTGCAAAATTCAACCATCTTGCATGCGAATGTGGACCAATTTCTTTACTTTTAAGATTTTCCGGAAAAACCCCAGCCTTAATTGCATGGGTAATTTTATAAAGATACTTTTGATCATCTGATAGCGACTTTACAACTTCAGAGTCAAGTTCTATTATTGCATTAGGAAATTCAATTTTTACTATGCTATCTTTGACTTTGCAGCTAGTTGCCTTACCTATAAGTTTTCCAATAGAACCAGAAAAATTATTTTTAGACGTAGTTTTTCCATCAAGCTGAATCATTAGATGTCGGAGAGGTAGTTCATTTGTATGAAGAGCACAAATTATCCACATTAATTTTTTATCCAATTTATGTTCAAGGAAATGGATAACACCTCCTTTCCAATCAGTGTTTAATTTTGTTGAGTCTGCATTAATGGCAACTAAATAGTCTCCGACATCATGATTCACAATCCATTCGTAAATATTATCAGCTATTTGCTCAGCTGCAGTCTCTACTCTTTCTTCAGAATTGTTAGTGAAATGAAATTGGTATTTTCCTCCAGGTTCAGAACAAACTGAATAATGTTCTTCTTTTTTTTCCGATGGGTGTAATTTTCCATCTTCTTCTTCTCTCATGTACTTAGTCAAATCTTTTCGTCCATCAAAAAATATACATTGAATATTATCATTCATCGCTACTTTTTCAGCTCTACCTCGGATTTCTTTCATTAACTTAGTCTTACTTCGTTTTATTTTGTTGTGATCAACGAAAATATCAGTATTTTTCTTTAAGAAATTTGCATCTTTTGCAGAAGCTAAAGTAGCAGTAGCTATGGCTGCTGCAGCTCTGTTAGATACCCCATACCTAATAGCTGCTTGAGAAACCCTGGTAATATCTAAGTAATTTTTTTTCAAACTGAAGTCAACTTTTTCTGTATTATCTGCATTTTTGTTGCCAATGTTCGAATTGTCTGTTGTTTGAAATTCTACTGCTAAAGGAGAAAATAAATTATGTTAAACAATTTTAATGAAAAAAATTTATAATCAATTTATACTCAACTTTTTAATTCACAGTTTAAACAAAAATTGACAAAAATATTTTTAGTAATTTAGCATTTACTTGCATCCTCACTAAGTGTTCCAGGTATTTTAGAATCTGATTCTTTTCTACCTAAATATCTTGTTAACCGATGTGTCTCTGGTATATCAACTAATCCTATTTGTAAAGAACTTTTGTTACCAATTTTATTTCTTTGAGCTTGTAGGAAAAATAGTTCTTGCAAAGGTATCTTTGCTACTTTTGGACATATGCAAGTTACATGAGCTTTAAAAAGACAACCATTGCATCCATTTTTATTACAGCTAAAGATGTTGCACTTACATTTCGTCAAGTCAAATAACTTATCAAGCTTGTCCGTATACATATTTCTTTTTTTTGTAGTTCTCAGTTTTCTAATGTCTTTTGCAATCTTCCATTCAAGGACAAGTTTATCGACTGCGTATTTTTCTAAGACCAACGGGATTGTAGAATTTGCTGACATCCAAATACTAATTTTTATGTATGTGTATACAAATAATTATTTTAATAAATATTTGTATACACATACATCTTGTATTCAAATGTGTAACTGATCTATCACGCAACAAAATTCCATACCGTAAACTATCTCTCAGCGTAGGCAGCTCTGATAAACAAAGTTCGAGTCCATTACCCAATAGCTCATGCAATTTAGGGCATTTCAACATTGTTTGAGCTCGAGTAGATTTAGCCATTTATAGCAATGAAATTGATGTTATGTTTGTTAAGAAATATTGGTACTTTTTGTAGTAGGTAAAAAAACGACCTTTATAAATATGTTATAAATTTGTTAATTACATTTTTATTACAATATTTAGGATGCCAAAGTGATCATAAATAAATAAAACTGGTTTAAACCGCAAATCGACAGGGAACTATTATCTTAGTAATTATCCTACAAATAAGCTATTGGAACTTTATAAAAATAAAAAATCCTACACCATTTCCTGTATTTAAATAATTTTAATGGTTTTTAATAATAATGGAAGGGAGGATATAAGTCCAAAGCCCACAAAGTTTGATGACTATGTTTCATGATTCACCTCATTTTATACTAGTAGCATTACGCACATTGAAAATAACAACAACAAGTTTTGTATACTAATTTTTTTCAAAGTTTTTCGTAAAACTGTCGTTTTTTAAACGCCCTGCGCCTACAATAAATGAACTTTTTAGGAAAAAAAAAATCCTAACACATAAAATTTTTGACAGCATAAATACACCATTTTGGCTTTAACTGAGCAAAATTAGAAATTCCTATTTCGGATTGAAGGTTCTTGAATTCAATAAATAATTCTTTTAAATTGCAAAGAAGTAATCACTTTGATACATGTTTATTTTTGGATACACTTACAAAATCTTTTATACCTGGCAACTACCGACTGAACTGATCATTACAATAAAAGTTTTTCACCTTATTAATGATATCTGATTCAATTCTAACAATGTTAGTTTTTTCTGCAAGTGTTAATATTAGTTTTTCAAATTTAAGTTTTCTTGCTTTAGTTATGGTTGACTTTAAAATATTGAATACTTCAGCTGCGTTTCTTTAAGACCATGAATCTGGAACCAATGTTAAAGTTTGAATTTAGAATCTTTTCTCTTCTGTTTGCCGTTTTCAGCTTTTTTTGCATTGGTATTATCAATATATCTAGATCTTCAGCTTTCTTCTGATGTTCAAAATTGGGGTCCTTCAATAACATAATTTTTCTCGTCTGTTGTGGTAACATTCAGGATAACTGATAGCTTTTTTGACATAACATCAGTAGCTTGCATTAATTTTCTTTTCCCTAGTGAAATCTTAGCATGTTGTGGAACTTCATGAAATTTTACTGGTGATTCATCTAATTTATTAAAACTGGTGTTGATAAGTTCTTTCTCTTGTGCAATTTCTATTTCTTCATCAAAAAAAGTTTGTTCCAAAATCATTTTCACCATTGTGGTCCTGTAAGATAGACCAATCATCTATTTGTTTTACAGCTTCTGTAAAACAAATAGATGATTGGTCTATCTTCTTGACTTGACGAAATGTAAGTGCAACATCTTTAGCTGTAATGAAAATGGATGCAATGGTTGTCTTTTTAAAGCTCATGTAACTTGCATATGTCCAAAAGTAGCAAAGAAGTGAAACATTCTTAGTTCGTTCACATGATGTCTACAGCCTATTTGGAGGAGATATTTATCCAGTTCTTCGGATATTCTTGAAATGGACCCTTTATTCGTCCCAGTATTGGATGATGTTGTAGCGATTTTTTATTGATATTTTAGTTGATATTCTTTAATCAAATCTATTGTATCAAAAAATTGATCTTCACCGGTGGATGATGCCAGCGGAGGTACTCCAAGTAGGTAAGAATCTCCATTAATGTTAACTAAAACAGCCATTCTATCTCGCTTTAATATTTATCCTTGGTTTAGTTCAAACAATGTCTTGCTGTCGAAATGAATTATACATCGATATGGAGATCATTACAAAACAATATCTTAAAGTAGCCATCAATTGCTACTTTAAGATCTTGTTTTGTAATGGTTGATATGTTTTCATTTTCTTTTTTCATTTTTCTATATGCGGTAGACTGACTGCATTTAACTTCTTTAAGGTCAACACCTGGTTGATATAAAAATTCATTTGTTACCTTCTGTAAAACATTTGGCACTATATCACAAGCTGTGGCAGTAAGAGAAACTTTACCAGCAAAAATATCTTTTGGAATTTTTGCAATTACTGTGTCTGGGTTTTCAGAAATTTCTATATGATACCAATCACCTGGATCAAAATCAGATTTAATTGAAAAATCCTCGCTTAGATCTGTGTCTACAAGTTGAATCTTGGGTACATCATCTCCCAAACTTATAGGCTGCGAACAATTTTTCTTCCTGATACTTTCTTTTGTCTAATTTATAGAAATGTTTTAGTATTAGTTTTAATTTTAGAATTAGTGGAAAAGAGAATAAAGTAATTGAGGTTAAATCAGAGCTGAAGTAGTTAACTAAATACATTAAATACTTTTATTCTATAATTAATATCTTCTGAACCAATAAAAAACTTTCTTTGACCTTCCTGTTTTTCAAGAAAGTTTAAGTCTTCAATCTTGTCTTTTAGGGATCTTTTTTTATCTTTACTGATTATTTTTTTGAGATTAGAATTACTAGCCCAATAAAGTTTTTTTATTTCATTCTCAAACTTGTTTTGTTTAGCCAAATCGCCACTAGTTCCTCGTTTTGCATTTTTTTTCAAGTTGGAATAAGACTTGTGCAAATTAAAAAGTTTTTTAACTAAAACTAAATACGTTAACACATCAAATCCAGCTTTAATCCAGGATCTCTTGATATTAGACAAAATACATTCACAGCAACTATCTGAGCATCTTGAAAAATGTTTTTTAAGGGGATAAGCAATTATATTTGATACTGATGTAGATCGACATTGCTGGTCATATATTAAGTGTTGAAGAATATCCAAGCCCGTTGGAAGTTGTGTATCTAAATAAAAAGATTTTAAATTATCAATGAACCACTCGAAAAAGGTCTCATTAATAATTCCAAAAAAGATTCATTACTAATTACAGTATTAACAAAAATGTTTCTACCTAATACAGCTGGTTTTGCCTCTTTTATAATAAAAACTTTTTCATTGTCCTTAGTTGATCGTTAACTCATTTCTAATATGCTTATTTTATGTACTAATCTAAAGTTATTAGAAAAATGTAAAATTTTAAATTTTCAGAAGTTGTACCAAAATATACAACAATAAGCGTAACAGAAAAAAATGCCAAAAATTACCAATTTTCCTGATTTTCAAAACCATGAAACATAAATTTTTAAGGGGTAATAAAAAAACCATACAGTTTTAAACTAAAATATAGTTCTTTATATAGTAAGTAAAAAAAAAAAATTTAAAAAAAATACATTCAACCCCTCCCTCAAGAGATCCAAAAAGGACCACTTTTCAAGCATTTTTACCCTAAATTAATGGTTTGAGGAGGAGGGTAGGGGGTCAAAAGTGATCCAACTCCGCTCAAACTTTTTGAGGCTCATTTTTTATATATTTGCCCCAAATTTAGAATATTTATTTAGACAATTTTTCATAACAATTAATAACAAAAACAATTACCAAATTTAAAAAATAAATTAAAAGTCAAAACAAAAAGTTATAAGCTAAAAAATAGTACACGTTAAATTTTATATTAGCATCACCTATGATATTTTAAGTTTTGTTGTTGCTTGTTTTGTTATAATGATTGATTTTATCAAAAAATTGAAAAAACATTTTTTTATAATAAAAACTTCTTTTATGGATATAACTCTTTTGTTATTTTTTTTGCTTGAATTTGCGCTTGAAGCAATATAGTTTTTGCAATGTCTTTTGTTTATATTTATAAGTTTTATTTTACAAAAAATAATAGTTTAAAAAAATAATTTTTCATAATAGTTACATTAGCTTTATACAATTAACAAACTGTGCAATATCAAAAAAGTGAAAACAGAAATTTTCTTATAATTTAGACAGAATTTTGAATGAAAAAGTTATTTAAATTTAAAAAAATTAGATTTTTTTCGGTTTTTCTTCCTCCTTTTCTATAATTTACTAAGAAATAAATTCCTTGCAAACAAGTTATAACATATAACACTGTATCAAAATTTTTATAAACTGTATATTGAACTTTTTTGCCTTAAGGCTAAGTGAAAGCACAAATACTTTTTATCTCAACTTAAATCTTTGTCTGTCACAAAAAAAAGCGCTGGTAAAGTAATTAATTTGAGTTTTTTTTCTTTGCAACAATTAGTATTTATTGTTTGTTAATAGCTTTTTAAAAGTGAAAAATCATTATTTGCGAAGTTACAATTTTAAGAAGTAATGAAAAAAAAAATATTAGGATATTTTAATTTATTTATAGAAATATCAAGAGAAGAAGAAATTAATTTATGTTGAATGATAATAAAAAATGTTAGCTATATGAGTTTAAAAAAAAAGTTTATTGAAACACATTGTTGTGGCTGTAGTTTATAAAATTAACCAAACAAGTTGTTTTAAAACATTTACATTCACCATAAAAAAAATACTTTTGAAATAAATAAAAATTTTATTTAATATTCTATGATAATTTATTATAGAGCGTTTTAAAACTTTATTTAAAAGTGTTTATGGTAATTTAAAAACATTTCATTAGAAAGTTTGCAAAGCAATATAAAAATAACTTTGATATATTTTTGATTATTAGATTTATGTATTCATCTTAAAGTTTTTTGAAACAGTCGCTTATATTGTTGTTTATAAAATTAATTGTACAAATTGTTTCAAAAACATTTACATTCATTGTTAAAAATACGCTGTTTAAGTATATAATATCTTTCAATAATTTAAATAAAATGTTTTTTATAGTACACAAACATTAAAAGCAATTTCTTACTTTATTCTTTATTTTAGCGCATTTTTGAAGCATTTTCTAAAATCTTAAAAGCCATGGTCAAGTTATTGCAAAAATGAATTAAATTTGTGGTCAGGAATAGCGTGCGATCAGGAATAGCACGTCTTTTCTGGGCTTGAACAGTAATGGCGATCGCATACTGTAACTAATTTTTGTAAAAAATAAATGTTTATACAATTTAAAAATAATATATATAACACTTTTTAATAATTTGAATAAAATTTGTTCATTCATTAAACAATCATTATAAGTAATTTGTAAAAGATAAGTTGTAAAGTAATTTA
>NC_088924.1:19275000-19280000 GCF_038396675.1 Hydra vulgaris | reverse complement strand
GACTATTAAGCCAAACTAAACAGGTGCATAGACACACCTTATTTATGCAAGTTGCATACCTAATATTAAGATATTACCTTTATATACATACATTAAACTCTATAATTAGCCTTGATCGGCCTTTACCGATGGCACATCACTAATATATATATAAGGGATATGACAATTTTTAAAGACCCTATCCCCATGTTATTTTTTGTGGATTTTTAATGCAAAGATCAAGAAAAATCCAATGGCAAGTGTAAACATTAAAAAAATCTCACCTCCTTATTCAAATTTATAAAAATATATACAATTATACATTGTACAAAATGGGTTTTTTTAATCAGAAATACAAACATACAGGTTTTAGTGTTCATTTGTCAAAAGAAATTTAATGTTAATTTTTTCAATGCTTTTGCACAATGGAAGTAAATCCTGCAGAACTTTAATTGCACGTTCAGCACAAATCTTTGACCTTTGAGTTGGGATTGGAGTCAGCTCAACCGACCAAAAAGTCCTTAAAGTCTTTATTGCTATTAAGTGATCTTTGCAAACGGCTGCCAAATTATTGTAGTTATCCTGATTATAAACCTGACCAGAAAACCAGATGTCACTCCACGTGCCACTAATAAAGTCACATGATGACTGACCTTCAGCTGACTGTCGAAATTCTGGAAGTAAAATATAAGCTAGCAAAGCAAAGATTGCTCGGCTATTCCATCTTGCATTGCTTATATTTGGCAAAGTTCTGAAATTTACTTTAGGGAAGCATCCTGTTTTCTTAAACTGTCTGTAACAAGTAATCAAGTGATGAAGGAAAGCCATTTCATCTCTACAAACAATTTCTTCTTCCTTCAGAGCATCTCCAGAATTGTCAAAAGATGCTTTTAGTTGCTGGTACTCTTCTGTTATTCTGCTGATGAACCAATAATTGAAATTAGGCGAGGTTGTTGCTGCTTCAAAATAATCATTCATCACATGTTTTAGTAATGTATCAAGAACATGATGCTGGCATCCAATATAAAGAAGTTTGTCTATTCCAAGCTTAACAAAATGCTTCTGTAGTAGTGTGACTGTCCCAACAGATTTTTCTGTATTTGCAGAGGTTGTATCAGAAATTATTAACTTAATTGCAGGCCATAGCTCATATTCATCAAGCATAGTTTTTATTCCATTGAATATTGTTTCACCTTTTCCATTGATCAGTGCAAGAACTGCTAGTTTAACTTCTCTATTTTCATTTTTTTGAACTACAACCTGGTACTCTGTATTCTTTATGTGCTTCCCATCAAAGTGCAAGCTCCAGTTTTCGTTTCTTAGAGTTTCAATAAAATGTTCTTTTAATTTTTCTCCTGCTTTCATCGTAGCTTTGTAAACACCACTTTGACTTGGAGTTGGAATAGAAATTCCATCTTTTGCAAGAGTTTTGCAGACTGTGTGTGCAAAACTCTTGCAACTCAGTTTTGCTTTTGTCACCAAGTTTATTGCATAATCAGTTTTTTGTCTTTTACATGTTGTTGGAGCCTCTGAATCTTGAGAACCACTGTCAGAATCTTGTTTTTCTTCTTCAGTGCTAAAATGTTCTTCATCTTCACCGCTTAAATCATCCTTAGTATCTTGACTGACTTTTTGCTTAATCAACTTTAGTTTTCTAGGATGAACTCCTTGTGTATCTTCAATTATGGTGCAGTAGCCAGCTCTACCATTTGTTGACATCTGAAGCATTCTCCATTTTCATCAGTTACGTTAAACAAGTTGGTAAAGTCTTGTGTTCCTAGTTTTCTGCTGTTTTTTTCATACTTGTTTAGTACATTCTCAATTTTTCTTTCCACTGTAGATTTGCCTTTTTGAATTGGAAGATTCAGTTTTTTCCATAAGATTTTTACTTCTTTGACCACTATCACAACTCTCTCCTGTCTACTTTTCACATTTGCAGCCAAACACTTAAATCTGTCCAGGATATGCTGTTCTGTTGGCATTTTGTTCATTTGATCAAGACTGTCAGCAATCTTTGCATACTTTTTTGAATTCTTGGCTGTTTCAAACCTCACCAAATTTGATTCCCATAGTTTCTTATTCAAATCTGAAGGAAGACTATTTTTAGACATCTTAACTATAGTCTTGTCGAATTAAAATTTGAGTGTAAATTTAATTATTTACAAATAAACAAATTTTATGAGTTTAGGTTATCAAAAGAAGTTTATAAAATATCAAAAGTCAGGTGATGATAACAAATATAATATATAATATGAAAGATTATGTAATAAGAATGCATACATTTAGCAAATTCACACCAGCAATAAACTGAAGCTGTGATACCTTAAACTGTACTGTATCTAACAATAGATACACTATGTGTCATAAAAAAACATGCCACTGAACTTATTGCAATAACTTAGCTCATTGTGAACCGATTTTAAAAATGGTGTCTTCTTCAAGTAGAGAACAAGAACAATACTTGACTAATATAAGATATTACTTTTTAAGTTCTTTTTTATTGTCTCAACCTAGAATTTTTAAACTAATTTTAACTTCTATATAAGAAATCAGACAATTTTTCTGTTGTTGAAGTTTGGAGTGTTTGTGTACAGTCAGTTTTTAGAATTGGGTCGCCATCAGACGAATGTTTTTCTGCAATTCAATTCTTAACAAAACCTGAAATTTTGTTAGGCATCAGACCAAATTTGACAAAGTTATGGTAGAAAGTTTAGTGGCATGTTTTTTTTTGACTCATAGTGTAGATGGGAGAAAACAGTTTTCAGCTTAGGGGGTGAACTTTTTTAAGATTTAACACTTTCAAATGGTATTTCCAGTTTTAAAATGTAATTTCTCCACTCATAGTGGCATGGGGAACCAAAAATTGCCAAAAAAAATTTTTAGTCATACCTCTAATATATATATATATATATATATATATATGTATATATATATATATATATATATATATATATATATATATATATATATATATATATATGTATATATATATATATATATATATATATATATATATATATATATATATATATATTATGTATGTATTTAAGAATGAATAATTTAAATTCATTGTGATCTAAGGTTTTAGCCCTTTCATGTGAGGCCAATCAGTTTATAAATTTTTTTATTACTGCTTTGAACTAAGTTTTTAAATTTATTGCATGCATTATTGCATGAACACAAAACATAAATTTCAAACAAAGTTGAAAAAAAAATTATTAGGTGGACAGCATAGGGTGGCAAAAGGTACAAAAGCGTATACTTAAGACGAAAAAATTTAAAAATTTTAACACTAAAAATGAAAAACACTATGCCAAACAGCAACAAACTTATTTGGGTAGACATAAAACGAGATAAATTATTCATCTATTTATTACATTGGCAGTAAAAACTTATGGAAAAATAAAAAGATTTAAATAAAAATAAAAGTGAATAATAAGTAAAGTTAAATGAACAAATGTTTTTAGTTAAATACAGCAATTATTATATACTATAATATTATTATGAAAATAATATACTAAATATTTTTATTAAAATGATAAAATAAAAACTTCAATCATTTATAAAAAAAAGTTTTTAAGTAAAATGAAAGTAATCTATACTAATTATTTTATTAATATAAAAGGAAAGAAATTAAAATAAAGAAAAATTCTTCATTACATCTAGTGTTCAATATTTATAAATTATGCCTCAGAAAGGAATATAGTTACCATTTTTATGTAGTTAATGATTAGTTAAATCAATATTAGTTACTTGATATTCGGATTTATATCTACATCTTGTATTTAATTTTTTTTTTTTGTATTTTAGAAAGTCATCTTTGTAATTCCGACATTCTGTTAGTAAAAGGAAAACTTATTGGCCTGATACCAAAACTAGATGAGGAGTTTTTGGTTTCCTTTGTTGTCTATCCAAATAAGTTTGTTGCTGGTTGGCATAGTGTTTTTAATTTTTAGTGTTAACATTTTTAAATTTTTTCGTCTAAAGTATACGTTTTTGTACCTTTTGCCACCCTATGCTGTCCACCTAATAATTTTTTTTTCAATTTTGTTTGAAATTTATGTTTTGTGTTCTCGGGTATTGCATGCAATAAATTTAAAAACTTAGTTCAAAGCAGTAATAAAAAAATTTATAAACTGATTGTTTTCACATAAAAGGACTAAAACTTTAGATCACAAATATTTTTTTAAGTTTCGGTCATCATTTGACATATGTATGAACATACACAAGTTTAGATTTTGTTATAAGTTTAAATGATTGATGTTGTAACATGCTGTTTCCATAATTTATGTGGCTTATAATTGTCGTATTCAAATTAAAGTTATTTCATGTTACATTTCAATTGTTTTCAGATATTGATGAATGCGCAAACTTGACTGATTACTGTAAATGGGAAAACAGTGATTGTGTGAACACCAATGGAAGTTACTATTGCACTTGCAAGTCTGGTTGGATATTTGAAAACAACGGTTGCGTTGGTCAGTTTTTTGTAATGTTTTTAAATTTTGTTTAACCATATTATTTTTAGCATTTTATTTTATGGTTAGTCACTAGGCCCTCTACATCAGATAATTAAATTTTCATAATATTATTTTTAGGGTATACAGTAAAATTAAATTTGGTAAAGTTGTACAGGGCTCGAATTAACGCAAAAAAGTCTAATCGTAAAAACATTTTGTCCCTATCCCCTTCATACCTTATACATCTTTGCGGTAATGAGGGGGGGGGAGTTGCATTAGAATAACATCTTTTGTACATAATTAATATTTTTTAAACACATTATTTCTCATATTTGAATGTTGTCTTATAATTTTCTTTTTTGGCAGAGTTTAAAATTGCGTAAGTTACCGTTATAATTTACAGCTTAAGTTATAATTTAAAGTTTAAGTTGCAGTTATATTTTAATGAGCAAATAACGTATTTAATCCTATGAAGATATTTCTTTTAGTAATTGTTTTTACTTAACACGATACTTAAAAAGTAAAAGTAAAAAAGTAAGAGTAAAAAGCAAACATTGCAAT
>NC_088924.1:19230000-19272500 GCF_038396675.1 Hydra vulgaris | reverse complement strand
TATTGCTAAAAAGATTGTTCAATAAAATAAAGAGCATAGATCCTGGTTTTTCTTTTGATAATATGACAATTATTGCTAGACTAGCATCTGTGGTTTCAAATAGACACACTTGCATTTTATACAAAATTTAAACTTCATCTATAAACTTTGTGATGTTGATGACAACCTTATATGTATGCTGAATGGCATACAAACATTGGGTCTATTAAGTGTGTAGAATCATTGTTTATAGACATAACTAGTTTGGAAACTTGGAATTATGCGTAACAGAAAAATGTTTTGGAACTTTACATAACAAAAAAAGTTAAAATTGCAATCAATTGAAATTGACTGTGCTCAACATAAAAATATGCAATGGCTGCAGAAAGAGAAAACTCTGCTGAATATATTTTGATTAAAATTTATGAATTTTCAAAAAAATTGAAAATTATATTTACTCTTTCAAGTTACTTATTTACATATATATATATATATACAGTCGTAATCAAAAGTTTGGAACATTGCATAAAAAAACACGATTTTTGTTAAATTATTCATTGATTTTATTAAAATATATTAGTAACCATTACAATTGACAAAATAATATCTTCGAAACATTAATTTATGTTATATGAATTGAATACTTGAGGGTAATACTTGGTATGATGTCCTTTAGTATTTAAACAATTAACTAAGCGAGTAGGCATAGAGTGAATGAGTTTTCTTAAATATTCAGGAGTCCTAAGTTAAGTCCATACCTGCCTAATTTTTTCTTGTAAATCATATAGAGAGGGTCTTAGTTTCTAAACTTTATTTTTAAGATGATTCCAGCAGTTTTCAATGGGATTGAGGTCGGGTGAGTTACTAGACAAGGGGCCAATGATCTCAACCCTATTCTCAGGTAACTAACTGCTCAAAAGTTTGGCCCTGTAACAGGGTACTCCGTCATACTGAAACTTGTGGGTATTTTTGTGATGCATTTGGTGTGATGTTCATGAATATTTAAAGTATTTTAAGACATATATGGTTGTTTATTGTGGTGTTAGGAGACATAAACCATAAACCACCACTTTGATTTACTGTAATAGCAACCCATATCATGATTTTAAGCAATGTTTTACAGTAGAAAGCATATACTGAGGGCTGTACTTTGGCAAGGCCGACGTCTAATGCTTGTAGAATGACAAACAAATTGTTCGATTAGTGACTCGTCACTAAATGTTGCATCCTCCCAACCTTCCGCTGACCAGTGCTTGTATTTTTGAAAGAAGGCAATACTGTCTCTAATATTTTTTTGAGAAAGGCAAGGCTTTTTTGCCGGAACAAGGCTATTTAAGTTAAGTTGTTTGCACAAATGTCTTCTAATTGTCACAACACCAGTCTGGAATATCTCAGATGAAATTTCACTTTTGATTGTGACTATATATATATATATATATATTTATATATATATATATATATATATATATATATATATATATATATATATATATATATATATATATATATATATATATATATATATATATATATATATATATATACACACATACAGACAGGACTGTGAATAAGTTTTAGACCACTTGTATAAATTAGCCGTATTTACAATTTTTTTCTTATGTAATTTTTTAAAGCGTACTTAAGTTTAATAATATATAAGAAAAGTTAAAAGAATATATTATTTTGAATAAATAAACAAAATTGATGAGGAAACATGAGGGATTTTTTTTTTTTTTATCAAAACGATGTGTCATAACAACTACATCCAAAACAGCATATTTGAAGAATGCTGTTACAGAAATCAGAGAAACTGGCTCCCTTGAAGATAGAAAAAAAAATGGTAGACCTCCTAAGCTAACAAAAGATGACAATAAATATTTAAAAACCCTATCTTTAAGAAATACAAAAAAAGCATCAACCGAGCTGGCTAAAGTCATTAACACAGCAACTGGGAAAAATGTCAGCTCTTTTTTTATTCGACGGCACCTACTTAATTCGGGATTAAGAGGGTGTGTTGCAATTCGAAAACCATTATTACGGTGTGGCAATAAAGAAAAACGACTTAAATATGCAAAACAGCACAAAGATTGGGCCCAGGAAATGTTTGATCAGGTTCTGTACACCGATGAGTCCAAATTCAAAATTTTTGGAACGAAAGGACGCCAATATGTTTGAAGAAGAATTGAAGAAGCCTATAAGCCCGAGTGTTTAAACCCTACTATTAAACACAGAGGAGGCTCTTTACAAGTTTGGGGCTGTTTATATAGGGGGGCGACTCACCGGGGAACGTTATGTGAATATCCTAAGGCACCATGCTGTATCATCTGGAATGAGACTAATAGGTCATAATTTTATTCTGCAGCAGGACAATGACCCAAAACATTTTTTCCGAGTGGCAAAAAATTATTTAAATGAAATGGCAGAGAAAGTAGTACTGGAACTGATGACCTGGCCTCCCCAGAGTCGAGTTTTGAATATAATCTTCTATATATATAAAGGGCAATGTGTGTGTGTGTGTTTGTTTGTTTGTTCTCTATAGAAATCCAAACCGCCGGACCGATCTCGATGAAATTTGGCATGGGGGTAGTCCTCGAGGGCGAGAAGGTTCTTAGCTGGGTTTTGACCCCGTACCCCGACCCCCGGGGTCAGGGGGGCCCATTATTTGGGCCCATTTTTGTGTACAGATATCAGGTAAGCCAGTTTAAATATTGGCCCGGGCAACGCCGGGTAACTCATGCTAGTTGAGCATATTTGGGATTACCTGGACAGAAAGAAGGTTGAACATGCTCCCTGAAATGCTCAAGAATGTTTTGAAGTACTTCAAAGAGATGGCACAACATACCCCAGGATTTTATAACTAACTTGTATGAATCTATTCCTCAGGGAATATTGGCTGGGATTGCGGCAAAAGGAGGACATAGTAAATATTAAGAGTATATTATATTATAGGAGGACATAGTAAATATTATGAGTATATATATATATATATATATATATATATATATATATATATATATATATATATATATATATATATATATATATGCATATATATATATATGTCTCTAATCCGGCATAGTATAGTATAATCCAGTATAGAATACTGTCGCCATATCTGGGACGGATCTTCTAATGATGCCCTTTCTCTTTTAGAAAAGATGCAGAAATGCTTTGTAAACATAGTTGCACCTGCTCTTGCAGGCAACCTCCAACCATTATCAACCATTATTGTCATAATGTTACTTCTCTTTCTCTTTTCTACAAATACTACAATGGACACTACTCATCTACTAAAATTCATTCTTGTGTTACTCATCGCTCAATTAAGTCTTATTCTTTTTCTGTGGCTGTTCCTTAGTGCTCCAAAATCTCTTATTCCTCTAGTTTTTTCCTCGAACATCAGTCCTTCAGAGTTCGCTTCCTTCATCTTGTTTTCCTGATTCATATAATTTACAATCTTTTAAGTAGTCTGTCAATCATTATCTTGCTCTACAATCTTCATCTTTTCTTTTCCAGTAATTTCCAATTCTAATTAGTGGTTGCTTGCAGCCTTGTTGGGAACAAAGATGTTTAAAATATATATATATATATATATATATATATATATATATATATATATATATATATATATATATATATATATATATATATATATATATATACATTCACACACATCAGGGTGGGTCATATTTTTGAAATTTCGGTTATGGGAGGGCACACAATATTTTTTTATATATAAGAATATTAGAAGAGACGTAAATAATTTTTTTTTTTTTCTGAAAAAGTTTATCTAGTGGGGGGAGGGGGGCGCAGGGTGTTTTAAAAATGTAAGTTTTACTATAAACTCATCAAAATGGCACTTTTTTACTTTTTTTAAAAAAGCTTATGGGAACGCAATCATCAAAACACAAATAGATATAATATAGACATAAAAATAAAGCATAACCTATGATACTACCAGGGATGCGGAGTCCCAAAAGGCCCACTTTGAAAAAAAAATCAAAAAATGGCGGTTTTTCTCGAAAATAGATTAAGTCTAAATAAATGTACATTTTTGTGAACCAGCCATTTTCCAGGCATTATTAGCAAGTACATGTTATACATTTTATTATTATTTTTTGATAATCTATTTACTCCAGGGTTACTATAGTTCTGATTCCAAAATCACTCCACCCTAATGCGGAGTCCCAAAAGGGACTCCGGATTTGAAAGTCACAAAAAGATTACTTTATTCTAGTTTTTAGTATCCAGGAGCTCTGAAAATATAAATAAGTTTATGTACTACTAATAGAAAAAAAATTAAGACTTTTAGGTTATTGGAACAATCGTTTTTTAAGCCCGGAGTCCTTAGGTATAATGGCGGCAAGGACTCCGGAACTCCAGGACTCTGGGCTTAATAACAATAAGTTTCAAGTCATTAAATCTCATGAATTTTTTTATTATAGCAGATAATAAGTCAACAAACATGTTTAGAGCCTCTGGACACTATAGACTTGAAAAAAGTAGAGATATAAAGCTGGAGTCCTTTTGGGACTCCTCAATCTTGGATACTACAATACTTAAGGCCAAACAAACACGGTAGACGCAAGAAAGGTTGTCTATCATTATAGATTTTACAAGAGAAAAAATATTTATAAATGTTAGAAATAATTTAATTATGTAATAGGATATTGGGAGAAACGTGAATAATTTTTTTTTCCCTTAAAAGGTTTGTCAAGTGTGGGCACAGTGTGTTTGAAAAATGTAAGTTTTACTAAAAACTCATTAAACTTCTTATCAAGTAACGCCAGTTGAGAACTTTTGGTTTTTATTGAAAGGATAAATTTGCTTCAAATACATTCTTTTAAAAAAATTTAAATTTCTCTTTGGCTTAATTAAATCTTTGCCTCAGTTGTTGCTGTTAAGTTTCACATTGTTGTTTTTTAAGTATAATAAATAGTTTTCCATGGAGGATCATGGTATTCCCAGTCCTAGAAAAAGGAAAAAAAATTCATCCCTGTGAGTTTAGCCATAATAAAATTACACAAGCTCGTTTAACAGGACAATCATACATCAATCACAAGGGAAATTTCCCTTGTTTCATTTCATTTGATAGAACTTCATTTATGAAGTTCTATCAAAGTACCCTGAGTCTACTTGCAGGTAAAGTTTAACTTTTCAAAACATCTAGATCTTTTTCAATTTATGTTTACATTAAATGAATTTTAAATATTTCAAAATACTATATCATAGTACAATTCAAAATACCTGAGGCAGGTATTTTATTTGGATTATATCAATCTTATACTTTACTTATACCTAGTATTCCTGTCCTAATCTTTATCTTAAAGCAACATGAGAAAGACACTTAATGTATTTATGCTTACCTTCAAATCGCATGCGCCATAAATATGGCAAAGGTCCAAAGAGTTCAATTTGTCTTGAATAATGCATCATGTAGTGCATTTTAGGAATAAAATTTCCTGGCTCTATGTCCACAAAGGAATTAACAAATGATGCTATCATATAAGCTAAATATCCTAGAGAATCTTTTAATATTCGGTGAAAATATGTCAGCTAAATTTCTTAGTTCAACCGGTATACACCAACCGGTATGCAGCACAGTCATCATTAAAACTGGATATGTAATCAAATATGTGATAGACCTACTTTAAGTGAATGAGTAATGTTGCTAGTTTTTAAAGTATTACCATTTTTGCTCAACTCTATAAGTTCATCAATTAATTGTTTCATAATTTCAGAGCAAGGTGCTTTCTTCAAAATATTAGGTCAAACCAAGGCAGCTAAATGAACTTGAGACATTTGAGAGGAATAGCGTGGATGCATTTCTTATAACATGATTAATACCAAAAATTTGGTGTTTTTCTTTCTTAGAACCTAGAGGATTATTAGGCTCAAACTCATCTATAAACAAATGAATATGAATTACAGTTGGTTCAGTAGAAAACAATAGATGTTTTTTAAAAACTCTACATCATTAGAATCACTTAAACTGTCTTTATTGGTGCCTGGCATTGCTATTTTGTTTAAATAATTACAAAATTCATTGAAAACCTCTTCTTTTGTAAGTATTTTTTTAAGAATAAATTTTAAACTTATGTACTGGAATTTATTAAAATAAATTTATTTGTGTCAATTTTTATTTATATTGATTCAACCATTTAATTATTTGATATTCACTAATAAAATGAGAAAAGACATTACACAGAAGGTCACAAAAACACTTTTAAGTGTAGCATCTATTGGCACTGGTAGCACTTCTTAATGACATTGCTGTACAATGTCAAAAAAGTTTGAAACAGTCCTTTAAAATCAGATACAAATTTAATGTGAACTTTGTTGGAAACTACATGTTTTTCTCTCAGCGTCTCAGTGTCCGAAACAATCGAACTCAACATTTTAATTTTAACACAATTTTTAAAATTAGAGAGTGACCATCAACTACTACTTTAAAAGAGTCACAATTACAAATCAAATCTTCTTTAGCAATCACAGACATGTGCTGACCATTACCTTTTCTATTTAAACCATAATTCTTATAAAAACGATAGCTTTAATAAGAGATTTATGTTATGAAATGTTTTTTTTTTCAATTTGTATAACAGCATTCTACATTAAAGTTAAAATCATGACTATGGAAAAAAGTTGTCAGCAACTAGTTAGTATTAGTTGTAAAACTGTAAGGTAACAGTAATAGTTGTAAGGTTGCAAATCAAACGTATTTTCCATGCCACAAAATATGCTTTAAAAAAGTTATAGAATACCTTTAAAAGCTCCTATATAACTACTTAATCCAATTGAACCCAAACAACTACAGCAATCAAATAAATCCCATTGTTTAATATTTGACTAAAAAATAGTTAGAAAACTAATTATAATTTATTTTTTAATTTTAGTTTTTTTAAAAAAAAATTTTTAAAGATAACAATAATTATAACTTATAAAATATATGCAAATTACTGTTCAAAAATATATTATATATATATATACACAGCCCTCGGAATTAGGGTTTACATTCGGCAATGCCAACCTAAAACCCGAGCTTAAAATGTTTGATATTGGCAAAAAAATCCCCAACCTTGTTTCTATGTTTTATAAAAAGACTTTGTATCAAAATTTTTTAGCTGACCTGATGTCGACCTCTAAAAGAATGAGGTCGGCAAATTAGTGCTGACCTCAATCTTTTAGAAATAATTTCCAAGAATTATTTATATATATATATATATATATATATATATATATATATATATATATATATATATATATATATATATATATATATATATATATATATATATATATATATATATAGATGTATATATATAGATGTATATATATATATATATATATATATATATATATATATGTATATACGTATGTATATATATATATGTGTGTATATATATGTGTGTGTGTATATATATATATATACATATATATATATATATATATATATATATATATATATATATATATATATATATATATATATATATATATATATATATATATATATATATATATATAGATGTATATATATAGATGTATATATATATATATATATATATATATATATATATATATATATATATATATATATATATATATATATATATATATATATATATATGTATATACGTATGTATATATATATATGTGTGTATATATATATGTGTGTGTGTATATATATATATATACATATATATATATATATATATATATATATATATATATATATATATATATATATATATATATATATATATATAAAAGATATTTGACCCCATTAGTTTTAATACAGGCAAACTTATTAAATAAACAGGTGAGATTAAAGACCACAACAAAGAAACGATTTTCTAGATAATCAATGAAAAACCAATTTTCATAAAAGTGTAGTTATGAATTAAAACATTATTTATTTTATATGACAAAATAACTGAGATAAAACTTTTTCGCATAAAAAGTAAAGTAAGACATGATAAGTAGCAATATAACAATGCTAAACAAACATATACTTTTAAAGTTATTGTTAATAAGTAATAAAGTTTACCCTTGCTACTGATAGTTACCTTGCTACTGATGGATACCAATTTAAAAACATAGAGAGTTTTTTGTTCTACACTTATATATGTTGTCTTAAATGACATTTTAAAAAATAAGTTTTTTTGATTATTACTTTATAATTGTTTTCAGATGTCAATGAATGCAATAAGTTGGCTAGATATTGCAACATGGCTAACAGTGATTGTGTGAACACTAATGGAAGTTACAATTGTACTTGCAAGGCTGGATGGATATTAAAAAACAACAGTTGTGTTGGTCAGTTGTTTGTAATGTTTTATAATTTTTTTCCCTTTTATTTTTATGGATAGTCATTAGTATCACATTATCAAGTAATTATTTTTTTTATTCTACCCATTTACATGTTGTCCTAAATGACATTCTTAAAAATAAATTTTTTTTTGAATATTACTTCATAATTGTTTTCAGATGTCAATGAATGCAATGAGTTGGATAAATATTGCAACTTGACTAACAGTGATTGTGTAAACACTAATGGAAGTTACATTTGTACTTGCAAGTCTGGGTGGATATTCAAAAACAACAGTTGTGTTGGTCAGTTGCTTGTAATGTTTTTATAGTTTGTCTTTCCTTTTTATTTTTATGGGTAGTCACTTGTGCCACTTTATCAGGTTATTATTTTTTTTATTCTACCCATTTATATGTTGTCTTAAACGACATTCTCAAAAATAATTTTTTTTGAATATTACTTTATAATTGCTTTCAGATGTTAATGAATGCAATGAGTTGGCTAAATATTGCAACTTGACTAACAGTAACTGTGTGAACACTAATGGAAGTTACAATTGTACTTGCAAGGCTGGATGGATATTGGAAAACAACAGTTGTGTTGGTCAGTTGTTTGTAATGTTTTATAATTTTTTTCCCTTTTATTTTTATGGATAGTCATTAGTATCACATTATCAGGTAATTATTTTTTTTGTTCTACCCATTTACATGTTGTCCTAAATGACATTCTTAAAATCAATTTTTTTTTCGAATATTACTTCATAATTGTTTTCAGATGTCAATGAATGCTATGAGTTAGAAAAATATTGCAACTTGACTAACAGTGATTGTGTAAACACTAATGGAAGTTACATTTGTACTTGCAAGTCTGGGTGGATATTCAAAAACAACAGTTGTAATGGTCAGTTGTTTGTAATGTTTTTATAGTTTGTCTTTCCTTTTTATTTTTTTGGGTAGTCACTAGTGCCACTTTATCAGGTTATTATTTTTTTTATTCTACCCATTAATATGTTGTCTTAAACGACATTCTCAAAAATAATTTATTTTTGAATATTACTTCATAATTGTTTTCAGATGTCAATGAATGCAATGAGTTGGATAAATATTGCAACTTGACTAACAGTGATTGTGTGAACACTAATGGAAGTTACAATTGTACTTGCAAGTCTGGATGGATATTGGAAAACAACAGTTGTGTTGGTCAGTTTGTTTGTAATGTTTTATAATTTATTTCCCTTTTATTTTTATGGATAGTCATTAGTATCACATTATCAGGTAATTATTTTTTTTGTTCTACCCATTTACATGTTGTCCTAAATGACATTCTTAAAAATAATTTTTTTTTTGAATAGTACTTCATAATTGTTTTCAGATGTCAATGAATGCTATGAGTTGGATAAATATTGCAACTTGACTAACAGTGATTGTGTAAACACTAATGGAAGTTAAATTTGTACTTGCAAGTCTGGGTGGTTATTCAAAAACAACAGTTGTGTTGGTCAGTTGTTTGTAATGTTTTTATAGTTTGTCTTTCCTTTTTATTTTTTTGGGTAGTCACTAGTGCCACTTTATCAGGTTATTATTTTTTTTATTCTACCCATTTATATGTTGTCTTAAACGACATTCTCAAAAATATTTTTTTTTCGAATATTACTTCATAATTGTTTTCAGATGTCAATGAATGCAATGAGTTGGATAAATATTGCAACTTGACTAACAGTGATTGTGTAAACACTAATGGAAGTTACAATTGTACTTGCAAGTCTGGGTGGATATTGGAAAACAACAGTTGTGTTGGTCAGTTGTTTGTAATGTTTTTATAGTTTGTCTTTCCTTTTTATTTTTATGGGTAGTCACTAGTGCCACTTTATCAGGTTATTATTGTTTTTGTTCTACCCATTTATATGTAGTCTTAAACGACATTCTCAAAAATAATTTTTTTTGAATATTACTTTATAATTGGTTTCAGATGTTAATGAATGCAATGAGTTGGCTAAATATTGCAACTTGACTAACAGTGACTGTGTGAACACTAATGGAAGTTACAATTGTACTTGCAAGTCTGGATGGATATTGGAAAACAACAGTTGTGTTGGTCAGTTTGTTTGTAATGTTTATTAATTTATTTCCCTTTTATTTTTATGGATAGTCATTAGTATCACATTATCAGGTAATTATTTTTTTTGTTCTACCCATTTACATGTTGTCCTAAATGACATTCTTAAAAATAATTTTTTTTTTAAATATTACTTCATAATTGTTTTCAGATGTCAATGAATGCAATGAGTTGGATAAATATTGCAACTTGACTAACAGTGATTGTGTAAACACTAATGGAAGTTACATTTGTACTTGCAAGTCTGGGTGGATATTCAAAAACAACAGTTGTGTTGGTCAGTTGTTTGTAATGTTTTTATAGTTTGTCTTTCCTTTTTATTTTTATGGGTAGTCACTAGTGCCACTTTATCAGGTTATTATTTTTTTTGTTCTACCCATTTATATGTTGTCTTAAACGACATTCTCAAAAATAAATTTTTTTGAGTATTACTTTATAATTGCTTTCAGATGTTAATGAATGCAATGAGTTGGCTAAATATTGCAACTTGACTAACAGTGACTGTGTGAACACTAATGGAAGTTACAATTGTACTTGCAAGTCTGGATGGATATTAGAAAACAACAGTTGTGTTGGTCAGTTGTTTGTAATGTTTTATAATTTTTTTCCCTTTTATTTTTATGGATAGTCATTAGTATCACATTATCAGGTAATTATTTTTTTTGTTCTACCCATTTACATGTTGTCCTAAATGACATTCTTGAAAATAATTTTTTTTTTGAATATTACTTCATAATTGTTTTCAGATGTCAATGAATGCAATGAGTTGGATAAATATTGCAACTTGACTAACAGTGATTGTGTAAACACTAATGGAAGTTACATTTGTACTTGCAAGTCTGGGTGGATATTCAAAAACAACAGTTGTGTTGGTCAGTTGTTTGTAATGATTTTATAGTTTGCCTTACCTTTTTATTTTTATGGGTAGTCACTAGTGCCACTTTATCAGGTTATTATTTTTTTTGTTCTACCCATTTATATGTTGTCTTAAACGACATTCTCAAAAATAGTTTTTTTTGAATATTACTTTATAATTGCTTTCAGATGTTAATGAATGCAATGAGTTGGCTAAATATTGCAACTTGACTAACAGTGACTGTGTGAACACTAATGGAAGTTACAATGGTACTTGCAAGTCTGGATGGATATTGGAAAACAACAGTTGTGTTGGTCAGTTGTTTGTAATGTTTTATAATTTTTTTCCCTTTTATTTTTATGGATAGTCATTAGTATCACATTATCAGGTAATTATTTTTTTTGTTCTACCTATTTACATGTTGTCCTAAATGACATTCTTAAAAATAATTTTTTTTTTGAATAGTACTTCATAATTGTTTTCAGATGTCAATGAATGCAATGAGTTGGATAAATATTGCAACTTGACTAACAGTGATTGTGTAAACACTAATGGAAGTTACATTTGTACTTGCAAGTCTGGGTGGATATTCAAAAACAACAGTTGTGTTGGTCAGTTGTTTGTAATGTTTTTATAGTTTGTCTTTCCTTTTTATTTTTTTGGGTAGTCACTAGTGCCACTTTATCAGGTTATTATTTTTTTTATTCTACCCATTTATAAGTTGTCTTAAACGACATTCTCAAAAATATTTTTTTTTCGAATATTACTTCATAATTGTTTTCAGATGTCAATGAATGCAATGAGTTGGATAAATATTGCAACTTGACTAACAGTGATTGTGTAAACACTAATGGAAGTTACAATTGTACTTGCAAGTCTGGGTGGATAATGGAAAACAACAGTTGTGTTGGTCAGTTGTTTGTAATGTTTTTATAGTTTGTCTTTCCTTTTTATTTTTATGGGTAGTCACTAGTGCCACTTTATCAGGTTATTATTGTTTTTGTTCTACCCATTTATATGTTGTCTTAAACGACATTCTCAAAAATAATTTTTTTTGAATATTACTTTATAATTGCTTTCAGATGTTAATGAATGCAATGAGTTGGCTAAATATTGCAACTTGACTAACAGTGACTGTGTGAACACTAATGGAAGTTACAATTGTACTTGCAAGTCTGGATGGATATTGGAAAACAACAGTTGTGTTGGTCAGTTTGTTTGTAATGTTTTATAATTTATTTCCCTTTTACTTTTATGGATAGTCATTAGTATCACATTATCAGGTAATTATTTTTTTTGTTCTACCCATTTACATGTTGTCCTAAATGACATTCTTAAAAATAATTTTTTTTTTAAATATTACTTCATAATTGTTTTCAGATGTCAATGAATGCAATGAGTTGGATAAATACAGCAACTTGACTAACAGTGATTGTGTAAACACTAATGGAAGTTACATTTGTACTTGCAAGTCTGGGTGGATATTCAAAAACAACAGTTGTGTTGGTCAGTTGTTTGTAATGTTTTTATAGTTTGTCTTTCCTTTTTATTTTTATGGGTTGTCACTAGTGCCACTTTATCAGGTTATTATTTTTTTTATTCTTCCCATTTATATGTTGTCTTAAACGACATTCTCGAAAATAATTTTTTTTTGAATATTACTTCATAATTGTTTTCAGATGTCAATGAATGCAATGAGTTGGATAAATATTGCAACTTGACTAACAGTGATTGTGTAAACACTAATGGAAGTTACAATTGTACTTGCAAGTCTGGGTGGATATTCAAAAACAACAGTTGTGTTGGTCAGTTGTTTGTAATGTTTTTATAGTTTGTCTTTCCTTTTTACTTTTATGGGTAGTCACTAGTGCCGCTTTATCAGGTTATTATTTTTTTTGTTCTACCCATTTATATGTTGTCTTAAACGACATTCTCAAAAATAATTTTTTCTGAGTATTACTTTATAATTGCTTTCAGATGTTAATGAATGCAATGAGTTGGCTAAATATTGCAACTTGACTAACAGTGACTGTGTGAACACTAATGGAAGTTACAATTGTACTTGCAAGTCTGGATGGATATTGGAAAACAACAGTTGTGTTGGTCAGTTGTTTGTAATGTTTTATAATTTTTTTCCCTTTTATTTTTATGGAAATTCATTAGTATTACATTATCAGGTAATTATTTTTTTGGTTCTACCCATTTACATGTTGTCCTAAATGACATTCTTAAAAATAATTTTTTTTTTGAATATTACTTCATAATTGTTTTCAGATGTCAATGAATGCAATGAGTTGGATAAATATTGCAACTTGACTAACAGTGATTGTGTAAACAGTAATGGAAGTTACATTTGTACTTGCAAGTCTGAGTGGATATTCAAAAACAACAGTTGTGTTGGTCAGTTGTTTGTAATGTTTTTATAGTTTGTCTTTCCTTTTTATTTTTATGGGTAGTCACTAGTGCCGCTTTATCAGGTTATTATTTTTTTTGTTCTACCCATTTATATGTTGTCTTAAACGACATTCTCAAAATCAATTTTTTTTGAGTATTACTTTATAATTGCTTTTAGATGTTAATGAATGCAATGAGTTGGCTAAATATTGCAACTTGACTAACAGTGACTGTGTGAACACTAATGGAAGTTACAATTGTACTTGCAACTCTGGATGGATATTGGAAAACAACAGTTGTGTTGGTCAGTTGTTTGTAATGTTTTATAATTTTTTTTCCCTTTTATTTTTATGGAAATTCATTAGTATCACATTATCAGGTAATTATTTTTTTGGTTCTACCCATTTACATGTTGTCCTAAATGACATTCTTGAAAATATTTTTTTTTTTGAATATTACTTCATAATTGTTTTCAGATGTCAATGACTGCAATGAGTTGGATAAATATTGCAACTTGACTAACAGTGATTGTGTAAACACTAATGGAAGTTACAGTTGTACTTGCAAGTCTGGGTGGATATTGGAAAACAACAGTTGTGTTGGTCAGTTGTTTGTAATGTTTTTATAATTTTTTTCCCTTTTATTTTTATGGATAGTCATTACTACCACATTAACAAGTAATTATTTTTTTTTATTCTACCTTTATAAATGTTGTCTTAAATGACATTCTCAAAAATAAGTTTTTTTTGAATATTGCTTTATAATTATTTTTAGATGTCAATGAATGCAATGAATTGGATATATATTGCAACATTACTAACAGTGATTGTGCAAACACCAACGGAAGTTACAATTGTACTTGCAAATCTGGTTGGATATTGGAAAACAACAGTTGTGTTGGTCAGTTGTTTGTAATGTTTTTATAGTTTGTCTTTCCTTTTTATATTTATGGGTAGTCACTAGTGCCACTTTATCAGGTTATTATTGTTTTTGTTCTACCCATTTATATGTTGTCTTAAACGACATTCTCAAAAATAATTTTTTTTGAATTATACTTTATAATTGCTTTCAGATGTTAATAAATGCAATGAGTTGGCTAAATATTGCAACTTGACTAACAGTGACTGTGTAAACACTAATGGAAGTTACAATTGTACTTGCAAGTCTGGATGGATATTGGAAAACAACAGTTGTGTTGGTCAGTTTGTTTGTAATGTTTTATAATTTATTTCCCTTTTTTTTTTATGGATAGTCATTATTATCACATTATCAGGTAATTATTTTTTTTGTTCTACCCATTTACATGTTAACCTAAATGACATTCTTAAAAATAATTTTTTTTTTAAATATTACTTCATAATTGATTTCAGATGTCAATGAATGCAATGAGTTGGATAAATATTGCAACTTGACTAACAGTGATTGTGTAAACACTAATGGAAGTTACAATTGTACTTGCAAGTCTGGGTGGATATTGGAAAACAACAGTTGTGTTGGTCAGTTGTTTGTAATGTTTTTATAGTTTGTCTTTCCTTTTTATTTTTATGGGTAGTCACTAGTGCCACTTTATCAGGTTATTATTTTTTTTGTTCTACCCATTTATATGTTGTCTTAAACGACATTCTCAAAAATAATTTTTTTTGAGTATTTATTTATAATTGCTTTCAGATGTTAATGAATGCAATGAGTTGGCTAAATATTGCAACTTGACTAACAGTGATTGTGTAAACACTAATGGAAGTTACATTTGTACTTGCAAGTCTGGGTGGATATTGGAAAACAACAGTTGTGTTGGTCAGTTGTTTGTAATGTTTTATAATTTTTTTCCCTTTTATTTTTATGGATATTCATTAGTATCACTTTATCAGGTAAGTTTTTTTTTTGTTCTACCCATTTACATGTTGTCCTTAATGACATTCTTAAAAATAATTTTTTTTTTGAACATTACTTCATAATTGTTTTCAGATGTCAATAAATGCAATGAGTTGGATAAATATTGCAACTTGACTAACAGTGATTGTGTAAACACTAATGGAAGTTACATTTGTACTTGCAAGTCTGGGTGGATATTCAAAAACAACAGTTGTGTTGGTCAGTTGTTTGTAATGTTTTTATAGTTTGCCTTTCTTTTTTATTTTTATGGGTAGTCACTAGTGCCACTTTATCAGGTTATTAGTTTTTTTGTTCTACCCATTTATATGTTGTCTTAAAGGACATTTTCAAAAATAATTTTTTTTGAATATTACTTTATAATTGCTTTTACATGTAAATGAATGCAATGAGTTGGCTAAATATTGCAACTTGACTGACAGTGACTGTGTGAACACTAATGGAAGTTACAATTGTACTTGCAAGACTGGATGGATATTGGAAAACAACAGTTTTGTTGGTCAGTTGTTTGTAATGTTTTATAATTTTTTTCCCTTTTATTTTTATGGATAGTCATTAGTATCACATTATCAGGTAATTATTTTTTTTGTTCTACCTATTTACATGTTGTCCTAAATGACATTCTTAAAAATAATTTTTTTTTTAAATAGTACTTCATAATTGTTTTCAGATGTCAATGAATGCTATGAGTTGGATAAATATTGCAACTTGACTAACAGTGATTGTGTAAACACTAATGGAAGTTACATTTGTACTTGCAAGTCTTGGTGGATATTCAAAAACAACAGTTGTGTTGGTCAGTTGTTTGTAATGTTTTTATAGTTTGTCTTTCCTTTTTATTTTTATGGGTTGTCACTAGTGCCACTTTATCAGGTTATTAGTTTTTTTATTCTACCCATTTATATGTTGTCTTAAACGACATTCTCAAAAATAATTTTTTTTTGAATATTACTTCATAATTGTTTTCAGATGTCAATGAATGCAATGAGTTGGATAAATATTGCAACTTGACTAACAGTGATTGTGTAAACACTAATGGAAGTTACAATTGTACTTGCAAGTCTGGGTGGATATTCAAAAACAACAGTTGTGTTGGTCAGTTGTTTGTAATGTTTTTATAGTTTGTCTTTCCTTTTTATTTTTATGGATATTCATTAGTATCACATTATCAGGTAATTATTTTTTTTGTTCTACCCATTTACATGTTGTCCTAAATGACATTCTTAAAAATAAGTTTTTTTTTGAACATTACTTCATAATTGTTTTCAGATGTCAATGAATGCAATGAGTTGGATAAATATTGCAACTTGACTAACAGTGATTGTGTAAACACTAATGGAAGTTACATTTGTACTTGCAAGTCTGGGTGGATATTCAAAAACAACAGTTGTGTTGGTCAGTTGTTTGTAATGTTTTTATAGTTTGCCTTTCTTTTTTATTTTTATGGGTAGTCACTAGTGCCACTTTATCAGGTTATTAGTTTTTATGTTCTACCCATTTATATGTTGTCTTAAACGACATTCTCAAAAATAATTTTTTTTGAATATTACTTTATAATTGCTTTTACATGTAAATGAATGCAATGAGTTGGCTAAATATTGCAACTTGACTAACAGTGACTGTGTGAACACTAATGGAAGTTACAATTGTACTTGCAAGACTGGATGGATATTGGAAAACAACAGTTGTGTTGGTCAGTTGTTTGTAATGTTTTATAATTTTTTTCCCTTTTATTTTTATGGATAGTCATTAGTATCACATTATCAGGTAATTATTTTTTTTGTTCTACCTATTTACATGTTGTCCTAAATGACATTCTTAAAAATAATTTTTTTTTTAAATAGTACTTCAAAATTGTTTTCAGATGTCAATGAATGCTATGAGTTGGATAAATATTGCAACTTGACTAACAGTGATTGTGTAAACACTAATGGAAGTTACATTTGTACTTGCAAGTCTGGGTGGATATTCAAAAACAACAGTTGTGTTGGTCAGTTGTTTGTAATGTTTTTATAGTTTGTCTTTACTTTTAATTTTTTTGGGTAGTCACTAGTGCCACTTTATCAGGTTATTATTTTTTTTATTCTACCCATTTATATGTTGTCTTAAACGACATTCTCAAAAATATTTTTTTTTCGAATATTACTTTATAATTGTTTTCAGATGTCAATGAATGCAATGAGTTGGATAAATATTGCAACTTGACTAACAGTGATTGTGTAAACACTAATGGAAGTTACAATTGTACTTGCAAGTCTGGGTGGATATTGGAAAACAACAGTTGTGTTGGTCAGTTGTTTGTAATGTTTTTATAGTTTGTCTTTCCTTTTTATTTTTATGGGTAGTCACTAGTGCCACTTTATCAGGTTATTATTGTTTTTGTTCTACCCATTTATATGTTGTCTTAAACGACATTCTCAAAAATAATTTTTTTTGAATATTACTTTATAAATGCTTTCAGATGTTAATGAATGCAATGAGTTGGCTAAATATTGCAACTTGACTAACAGTGACTGTGTGAATACTAATGGAAGTTACAATTGTACTTGCAAGTCTGGATGGATATTGGAAAACAACAGTTGTGTTGGTCAGTTTGTTTGTAATGTTTTATAATTTATTTCCCTTTTATTTTTATGGATAGTCATTAGTATCACATTATCAGGTAATTATTTTTTTTGTTCTACCCATTTACATGTTGTCCTAAATGACATTCTTAAAAATAATTTTTATTTTAAATATTACTTCATAATTGTTTTCAGATGTCAATGAATGCAATGAGTTGGATAAATATTGCAACTTGACTAACAGTGATTGTGTAAACACTAATATAAGTTACATTTGTACTTGCAAGTCTGGGTGGATATTCAAAAACAACAGTTGTGTTGGTCATTTGTTTGTAATGTTTTTATAGTTTGTCTTTCCTTTTTATTTTTATGGGCAGTCACTTGTGCCACTTTATCAGGTTATTATTTTTTTTGTTCTACCCATTTATATGTTGTCTTAAACAACATTCTCAAAAATAATTTTTTTTGAGTATTACTTTATAATTGCTTTCAGATGTTAATGAATGCAATGAGTTGGCTAAATATTGCAACTTGACTAACAGTGACTGTGTGAACACTAATGGAAGTTACAATTGTACTTGCAAGTCTGGATGGATAATGGAAAACAACAGTTGTGTTGGTCAGTTGTTTGTAATGTTTTATAATTTTTTTCCCTTTCATTTTTATGGATATTCATTAGTATCACATTATCAGGTAATTATTTTTTTTGTTCTACCCATTTACATGTTGTCCTAAATGACATTCTTAAAAATAATTTTTTTTTTTAATATTACTTCATAATTGTTTTCAGATGTCAATGAATGCAATGAGTTGGATAAATATTGCAACTTGACTAACAGTGATTGTGTAACCACTAATGGAAGTTACATTTGTACTTGCAAGTCTGGGTGGATATTCAAAAACAACAGTTGTGTTGGTCAGTTGTTTGTAATGTTTTTATAGTTTGCCTTTCCTTTTTATTTTTATGGGTAGTCACTAGTGCCACTTTATCAGGTTATTATTTTTTTTATTCTACCCATTTATATGTTGTCTTAAAGGACATTCTCAAAAATAATTTTTTTTGAATATTACTTTATAATTGCTTTCAGATGTTAATGAATGCAATGAGTTGGCTAAATATTGCATCTTGACTAACAGTGACTGTGTGAACACTAATGGAAGTTACAATTGTACTTGCAAGGCTGGATGGATATTCAAAAACAACAGTTGTGTTGGTCAGTTGTTTGTAATGTTTTATAATTTTTTTCCCTTTTATTTTTATGGATAGTCATTAGTATCACATTATCAGGTAATTATTTTTTTTGTTCTACCCATTTACATGTTGTCCTAAATGACATTCTTAAAAATAATTTTTTTTTTGAATATTACTTCATAATTGTTTTCAGATGTCAATGAATGCAATGAGTTGGATAAATATTGCAACTTGACTAACAGTGATTGTGTAAACACTAATGGAAGTTACATTTGTACTTGCAAGTCTGGGTGGATATTCAAAAACAACAGTTGCGTTGGTCAGTTGTTTGTAATGTTTTTATAGTTTGCCTTTCCTTTTTATTTTTATGGGTAGTCACTAGTGCCACTTTATCAGGTTATTATTTTTTTTATTCTACCCATTTATATGTTGTCTTAAAGGACATTCTCAAAAATAATTTTTTTTGAATATTACTTTATAATTGCTTTCAGATGTTAATAAATGCAATGAGTTGGCTAAATATTGCATCTTGACTAACAGTGACTGTGTGAACACTAATGGAAGTTACAATTGTACTTGCAAGGCTGGATGGATATTGGAAAACAACAGTTGTGTTGGTCAGTTGTTTGTAATGTTTTATAATTTTTTTCCCTTTTATTTTTATGGATAGTCATTAGTATCACATTATCAGGTAATTATTTTTTTGTTCTACCCATTTACATGTTGTCCTAAATGACATTCTTAAAAATAATTTTTTTTTTGAATATTACTTCATAATTGTTTTCAGATGTCAATGAATGCAATGAGTTGGATAAATATTGCAACTTGACTAACAGTGATTGTGTAAACACTAATGGAAGTTACATTTGTACTTGCAAGTCTGGTTGGATATTCAAAAACAACAGTTGTGTTGGTCAGTTGTTTGTAATTTTTTTATAGTTTGTCTTTCCTTTTCATTTTTATGGGTAGTCACTAGTGCCACTTTATCAGGTTATTATTTTTTTTATTTTACCCATTTATATGTTGTCTTAAACGACATTCTCAAAAAAAAATTTTTTTTGAATATTACTTCATAATTGTTTTCAGATGTCAATGAATGCAATGAGTTGGATAAAAGTTGCAACTTGACTAACAGTGATTGTGTAAACACTAATGGAAGTTACATTTGTACTTGCAAGTCTGGGTGGATATTCAAAAACAACAGTTGTGTTGGTCAGTTGTTTGTAATGTTTTTATAGTTTGCTTTTCTTTTTTATTTTTATGGGTAGTCACTAGTGCCACTTTATCAGGTTATTATTTTTTTTATTCTACTCATTTATATGTTGTCTTAAAGGACATTCTCAAAAATAATTTTTTTTGAATATTACTTTATAATTGCTTTCAGATGTTAATGAATGCAATGAGTTGGCTAAATATTGCATCTTGACTAACAGTGACTGTGTGAACACTAATGGAAGTTACAATTGTACTTGCAAGGCTGGATAGATATTGGAAAACAACAGTTGTGTTGGTCAGTTGTTTGTAATGTTTTATAATTTTTTTCCCTTTTATTTTTATGGATAGTCATTAGTATCACATTATCAGGTAATTATTTTTTTTGTTCTACCCATTTACATGTTGTCCTAAATGACATTCTTAAAAATAATTTTTTTTTTGAATATTACTTCATAATTGTTTTCAGATGTCAATGAATGCAATGAGTTGGATAAATATTGCAACTTGACTAACAGTGATTGTGTAAACACTAATGGAAGTTACATTTGTACTTGCAAGTCTGGGTGGATATTCAAAAACAACAGTTGTGTTGGTCAGTTGTTTGTAATGTTTTTATAGTTTGCCTTTCCTTTTTATTTTTATGGGTAGTCACTAGTGCCACTTTATCAGGTTATTATTTTTTTTATTCTACCCATTTATATGTTGTCTTAAAGGACATTTTCAAAAATAATTTTTTTTGAATATTACTTTATAATTGCTTTCAGATGTTAATGAATGCAATGAGTTGGCTAAATATTGCATCTTGACTAACAGTGACTGTGTGAACACTAATGGAAGTTACAATTGTACTTGCAAGGCTGGATGGATATTGGAAAACAACAGTTGTGTTGGTCAGTTGTTTGTAATGTTTTATAATTTTTTTCCCTTTTATTTTTATGGATAGTCATTAGTATCACATTATCAGGTAATTATTTTTTTGTTCTACCCATTTACATGTTGTCCTAAATGACATTCTTAAAAATAATTTTTTTTTTGAATATTACTTCATAATTGTTTTCAGATGTCAATGAATGCAATGAGTTGGATAAATATTGCAACTTGACTAACAGTGATTGTGTAAACACTAATGAAAGTTACATTTGTACTTGCAAGTCTGGGTGGATATTCAAAAACAACAGTTGTGTTGGTCAGTTGTTTGTAATGTTTTTATAGTTTGCCTTTCCTTTTTATTTTTGAGGGTAGTCACTAGTGCCACTTTATCAGGTTATTATTTTTTTTATTCTACCCATTTATATGTTGTCTCAAAGGACATTCTCAAAAATAATTTTTTTTGAATATTACTTTATAATTGCTTTCAGATGTTAATGAATGCAATGAGTTGGCTAAATATTGCATCTTGACTAACAGTGACTGTGTGAACACTAATGGAAGTTACAATTGTACTTGCAAGGCTGGATAGATATTGGAAAACAACAGTTGTGTTGGTCAGTTGTTTGTAATGTTTTATAATTTTTTTCCCTTTTATTTTTATGGATAGTCATTAGTATCACATTATCAGGTAATTATTTTTTTTGTTCTACCCATTTACATGTTGTCCTAAATGACATTCTTAAAAATAATTTTTTTTTTGAATATTACTTCATAATTGTTTTCAGATGTCAATGAATGCAATGAGTTGGATAAATATTGCAACTTGACTAACAGTGATTGTGTAAACACTAATGGAAGTTACATTTGTACTTGCAAGTCTGGGTGGATATTCAAAAACAACAGTTGTGTTGGTCAGTTGTTTGTAATGTTTTTATAGTTTGCCTTTCCTTTTTATTTTTATGGGTAGTCACTAGTGCCACTTTATCAGGTTATTATTTTTTTTATTCTACCCATTTATATGTTGTCTTAAAGGACATTTTCAAAAATAATTTTTTTTGAATATTACTTTATAATTGCTTTCAGATGTTAATGAATGCAATGAGTTGGCTAAATATTGCATCTTGACTAACAGTGACTGTGTGAACACTAATGGAAGTTACAATTGTACTTGCAAGGCTGGATGGATATTGGAAAACAACAGTTGTGTTGGTCAGTTGTTTGTAATGTTTTATAATTTTTTTCCCTTTTATTTTTATGGATAGTCATTAGTATCACATTATCAGGTAATTATTTTTTTTGTTCTACCCATTTACATGTTGTCCTAAATGACATTCTTAAAAATAATTTTTTTTTTGAATATTACTTCATAATTGTTTTCAGATGTCAATGAATGCAATGAGTTGGATAAATATTGCAACTTGACTAACAGTGATTGTGTAAACACTAATGGAAGTTACATTTGTACTTGCAAGTCTGGTTGGATATTCAAAAACAACAGTTGTGTTGGTCAGTTGTTTGTAATGTTTTTATAGTTTGTCTTTCCTTTTCATTTTTATGGGTAGTCACTAGTGCCACTTTATCAGGTTATTATTTTTTTTATTTTACCCATTTATATGTTGTCTTAAACGACAATCTCAAAAATAATTTTTTTTTGAATATTACTTCATAATTGTTTTCAGATGTCAATGAATGCAATGAGTTGGATAAAAATTGCAACTTGACTAACAGTGATTGTGTAAACATTAATGGAAGTTACATTTGTACTTGCAAGTCTGGGTGGATATTCAAAAACAACAGTTGTGTTGGTCAGTTGTTTGTAATGTTTTTATAGTTTGCCTTTCCTTTTTATTTTTATGGGTAGTCACTAGTGCCACTTTATCAGGTTATTATTTTTTTTATTCTACCCATTTATATGTTGTCTTAAACGACATTCTCAAAAATAATTTCTTTTTGAATATTACTTCATAATTGTTTTCAGATGTCAATGAATGCAATGAGTTGGATAAAAATTGCAACTTGACTAACAGTGATTGTGTAAACACTAATGGAAGTTACAATTGTACTTGCAAGTCTGGGTGGATATTCAAAAACAACAGTTGTGTTGGTCAGTTGTTTGTAATGTTTTTATAGTTTGTCTTTCCTTTTTATTTTTATGGGTAGTCACTAGTGCCACTTTATCAGGTTATTATTTTTTTTGTTCTACCCATTTATATGTTGTCTTAAACGACATTCTGAAAAATAATTTTTTTTGAATATTACTTTATAATTGCTTTCAGATGTTAATGAATGCAATGAGTTGGCTAAGTATTGCAACTTGACTAACAGTGACTGTGTGAACACTAATGGAAGTTACAATTGTACTTGCAAGTCTGGATGGATATTGGAAAACAACAGTTGTGTTGGTCAGTTGTTTGTAATGTTTTATAATTTTTTTCCCTTTTATTTTTATGGATAGTCATTAGTATCACATTATCAGGTAATTATTTTTTTTGTTCTACCCATTTACATGTTGTCCTAAATGACATTCTTAAAAATAATTTTTTTTTGAATATTACTTCATAATTGTTTTCAGATGTCAATGAATGCAATGAGTTGGATAAATATTGCAACTTGACTAACAGTGATTGTGTAAACACTAATGGAAGTTACATTTGTACTTGCAAGTCTGGGTGGATATTCAAAAACAACAGTTGTGTTGGTCAGTTGTTTGTAATGATTTTATAGTTTGTCTTTCCTTTTTATTTTTATGGGTAGTCACTAGTGCCACTTTATCAGGTTATTATTTTTTTTATTCTACCCATTTATATGTTGTCTTAAACGACATTCTCAAAAATAATTTTTTTTTAATATTACTTTATAATTGCTTTCAGATGTTAATGAATGCAATGAGTTGGCTAAATATTGCAACTTGACTAACAGTGACTGTGTGAACAATAATGGAAGTTACAATTGTACTTGCAAATCTGGATAGATATTGGAAAACAACAGTTGTGTTGGTCAGTTGTTTGTAATAATTTATAGTTTTTTTCCCTTTTATTTTTATGGATAGTCATTTGTATCACATTATCAGGTAATTATTTTTTTGTTCTACCCATTTACATGTTGTCTTAAATGACATTCTCAAAAATAATTTTTTTTGAATATTACTTCATGATTGTTTTCAGATGTCAATGAATGCAATGAGTTGGATAAATATTGCAACTTGACTAACACTGATTGTGTGAACACTAATGGAAGTTATAATTGTACTTGTAAGCCTAGGTGGATATTGGAAAACAACAGTTGTGTTGGTCAGTTGTTTGTAATGTTTTTATAATTTGTTTTTCCCTTACAATTTTATCGATTGTCATTAGTGCCACATTATAAGGTAATTAAATTTCCATTTTTTTTACTGTTAGAAATTCAACAAAATAAAAACAGGAATGTTATATCAGTATCTGTTCAAAATATTACTCATATATTACATACTTACTAGCAAATGAAAACCCATAAAATCGGAGTAAGGTGTGTGAAATGAGTTAACTCTATCTGTTTCTAGATTTTTTATATTAAAACATTTCTGTTCATTATAAAAAATCCATAGAATAATTAAAGTAATCTTCAAGAAATTCTTCATAAAAAATATTCATAAATGTGAAATTCTAAAATTGAGGAATATGAACATTTTTATTCAACAAATATATACATTTTTTGATTTTTAAATCAAAAAATGTATATATTTGTTGTATATATGAGTTAAAGGTAAGTAAAATTATTGAAAGTAAAGTCGTAACAATATTTTAATAGTAAATGGTATGAAGATTATTGATATTTCATTTCAGTATTTAGGAAACTAATAATATTTAAGAATGCTTAAATTAATTGTAACAACAGGAACTCTACCCAAAAATGTATTAAGGCTCGCATTATGTAATATAGCAATCTGTTAATTGTTAAATATTATAGTAAACACATTTTACGCAAGTACTTTAAAAAGCGCAACCGTATCACATACCAGGTTAACACCAGACATAAAACAATCGAGGTCGACGTGTTTCGAAGTCCACGTAGAAGGTTCGACGTTGCTAAAAGTCGCATGTGATTGTATTTCGAAATCGCTAAAAGTTGGATAAAATTGAACGGTTTTCAAAATGTATTACTTCAAATAAAATATATTTTCGCGGTTTTCAAAATTGTAAAAAGTTGTATGAAATTTAACTTGACGGTTTTCAAAATCGTATTAGTTCAAAAAAAAGTATATTTTTGTGGTTTTCAAAATCGTAAAAAGTTGTGTAAATTTGAAAATGGCGTGTTTTAAAATTGTTTAAACATTCTAAAGGCTTTCAAACTTGTATGTGGCTGTACTAGTACTATTATGCTCTTCCCTTCTATTCTCCTAGACTCCTACTCTATCCCTTTGATTTTGAAAAAATCACAATCGATGAGAAGCTACCAATGTTCAAGTTTAAAGATACCGATATAAAGTAAAGTCAAGTGATAACTGGTTTGGTATATGCTAGCAGTATCTGCCCTTCTAAGTTCTAATTTCTTAGTATTAAAAATTTGAAGTATACACTACAGTAACATTACAAAAATACAGAATATACAAAAGATATGCTAAAACCCTTGCATTTATTTAATAATCATTCTAGACTTCAAAAACCCAATTCCTCAAACATGAAATAATTATTTGCATATTATCAATTATCTAATCTAAAATAATCCTAGCAAAGAATATTTAGTTGTTTGCTCCAATCTTTCATTCTCATTTTTTTGTGCTAATTCCTGACCTTGGGAGCCCAAATGGTGTCTGTGTCGCCTTTCCAGTTCAACAATACTGGAGAATTCATTTTTAATGTGGCAGTAACATCATCATCCTAGTATGAGTCATTATCATCATCATTTTGATCTCTGTCTGGAACAGGTCTAGCTGCCATTTGCTCTTCCATGGAGCGGTATTCCCAAACTGGTACAAAGAAGCTTAACAGATTGAAGTTCTGTTTGATGAAGACAAATTTCTCAATGGTTTTTGGAAACAACCTACATCTCTTTTCATGGACCACCTGTCCAGCTTCACTAAAGGCCCGCTCACTTGAGGCACTTGAGGCTGGTAGGCAATAATACTCCCACGCTAGTCCTGCCAAATGGGCATCTCTCTGCAATGTGTTCTCCACCAGTCAAGGACATCAACCTTCAAATCTATCACAGTTGTTTCTCTGAATTTTGCCCACTCAATGGTAATCGGAGGGCTCTCAGCTGTAGCATTTGTCTGCCTGAATTGACTGGACACAGTTTAAAAGGAAGGAAGTTAAAAGTTTAGTAAACTTTCTATAACTTTGCTTACTTTAATCTAAAATTGTTTAAATTCAAATAATTTTTAAAAAGTTAGTTCAACTTTGAACCACCCCCCTCTCCCCGTATGACATCATATCCTCAAACTAAAATATTTATGACTTATAAATATTATGTTTGTTCGATTGCATTAAGATTAGTAGAAGTATATTTAACTAGTTTTAAAGAAATTTATTTTCTATTATACTTAATTGTTATTACTTTTGCTGCTGCCTTCCAGAATTCAGTCTCACCATTATCTTCAAGAAGCTCATGGGTGATCTCATCTGAAACGTTGATTGTACCTTGTTGGTTTGACATCCAGTCTGTTGTTGTAGGATGACTGGCTTTAAACTCGTCAAAAATCTCTTCCCTTACACCATAAGGATGCAGTAGTTAGCCTATCAAGAAGGGGTGTAGCAGGCAGCTTACAGCATTAGGCATGTCACATCCTCTTCTTGGGCTTTCAATGAGCTCAACCATAAAAGAACCTACTCCAGTAACACTGTTCTTTCTAATTTCTTTGACCCTCAGAGAAGCACACCTATCCAAAAGATGAGCAATGGCTGTCAGTGCTCTATTCATTGTAATTTTCTTATCACTTGACATTGACTCAGAGATGATTCGGCATGTGGTCAGAAGTGGCAGAATGGTTGCAACCAGCTCAAATTTTTCATCCATAGGAGTGGGTGTGGTCCATTCCTTTTTGTGAGCCCAGAGAGCACACAGCACACTTCAGAGATGGGCGATGTCTAGGGGCATCATCTGGACAGAGTTCTATCTGGTAGCACAAAGAGCAGTGATCTTTCTGTAGGGTACTGAAACAAAAACTAAAATAAAAATTTGCATGAAATCGTAAACTCTTAGAAAATTTTTTTTTTAATTAAAAAATATTTGTAAAAATTTGACAAGTTGTAAAACTTTGTATTCGTATCTACTTAAAAAGTTAAAGATATTACAATTCATCTCTAGGCACTTCTTTTTCAACACCCCTTCAGCAAGGGGAGAGTGATGGACTCAGGTGGAGATTGTCCTGCATGCATAGATAGCAGTCTTGATATCAGGCTGTTTGTTGACAATCCTTTCCAGGGCCATGTTAAGCTTGTGGTTAATGCACGTGATTGAACCACTTTCAAGATCAGCAATAGTCTCTGACTTCCTCAGTGCAGCTTTTATATTTGAAGCTTGATCACACACAACAACCCACTTGTTGACCATTTTGAGTGACTCAAAACTTTCAACCAAGTTGTCCAACTGAGTTGCAATGTTCTGACCAGTATGCTTTCCTGGGAATGGAACAACTCCAACAGTTACCTTTCATAGAACAAACTTCTTGGTGATGTAATGAAGAGTCACCACCATGAATGGATCATTGTTGCGTAAGGTCCAGATGTCAGTGCTGATTGCAACTCGGTTGCAATGAGGAAGCTCCTTGTCAAACATGCTTTTCATGGCCATTTGCAAATTTCTTTAAAGGAGAGGTAACTTGAAGCCAGCCATGCAGGCACCATTTTAACCTAAAACCTCAAGTCAAAGTGGGCAAGCAGTCTTTTGAGCGGGATAAAGTCACACATGGAGAAAGGCTGATTGTCAGTCGCAAGGTAAATCATGAGCTCCATGTCACCACGTTGAGTGGTGCTCTGTGTTGGATAGCACAGAGCACCACTTCTGGCTTTTAGAACCTTTTTCTTTTCCTGTGACCTAAAAAAAATCGTATACATTTGTTAACATTGAATTTACTTTGGATACCGTTGTTTACATCAATAAAAAATCATATAAACTTGACATAAAGTTGTATAATTTCACTACATTGCAACGTAGCATCCATTATTTAACCAAGTTACCAGTGCCAACTGTTTCCAATTCAACTTCTGCCTCTTCAACTTTGTCCTTCTTGGTAGCTTCTGCCTCATCTTGTATCTTTTGATTCTGACACATTTTGATGTACTCATCCTTATGGTTGGATCACAGGTGACCACTCAGGGCCAATATTGACCCAGAATTCATTTTTAGGTTTTTCTAGCAGAAATTGCACACACCGTAGACCTTATCTTTCCTGTATTCCTTCAGGAAGTACTGCCAAACCAGTGAGCAATGGGTCTTTGGCATATTTGTTTGATGTTTTACAATGTTTAAATTGTGTTAAATAACATACACAAAGTTATAAGGTTTTCAAATTCGTTAAATATAATGTAAACAAATTTATACGATTTTCATAACTGTAAAATTTAACTTTTTGCGGCTTTCACCATTGTTTTAATTAAGTTTTAACATTTTTCAAAGGTTTTCAAAGTCGATTAAAAGTTAAAGCTACAACTTTTTACAGCTTTCATAACCGTTTAACTAACTTTTTTTCGAAGTTTAACGGATTTCAACTTTGTTTAATTTAAGAAACTTCGCCTAACTGTCGGCTCTCAAAGTCGAACAAACAACGTACGATTTTGAAAACCGTAACTTGATTGTTTTATCTTTAGTTTACACTGTTTCAATAAGAAAAGATGAAAAAGATTTCTGGAATATGTCTGAGTTAGTTTTTAGAACCCAGATCTCTTACATAGGTATCTTACCCATCATAGGTAATTTATAGTATGGCTGGAATGGTTAGATATTGTTCAATAATAAGTCTTTTACACTGGTATCTGGTACTTAATTCTACTGTACTAGTACATTCAATACTTACATTGACAACCATTAATATGTATGTGTTAATGTATGCACATGTATGTATATATGTGTGAATATGTATGGCTTTATTTTTCTAACTTTGAATATATTTCTATTTTTTATTGGGTTTTTTTGTCCAATAAGTACCAATTATAGCTGCTTGTTGTGTTTATAATAAAGTTTTATTTTAAAGCATTTATTACGTTTTTAGTTGAGTATTTTGAGGTTTTCTATTTAAATGTATAATTTTTATTATTCAATATTATTATTCATATCTTATTCTATTGTCATTTTGGTTAAAATTTTCATTTATATTTTATTTGACATATTTTGTAATTTTAATTTTTTAATTTTTTTATTTATTTGAATAAATATAAAAACTAACAAAATAAAAAGATTAAAAAGTGATTCTAAAGAAAAGATTTTTACATACGCTCACTCACACACACGTACACACATTAAATTCAGATTAACTCAAACCTCCAAGGGACCAAAGAAAACGGTTTAACTTAACAAGTTTTTGACATAAGCGAAGTTAGACAATCGTTCTTGTTTTAAAAAGACTATAATAAAACAGTTAGATAAAACAAAAGTTTAAGTTATTAGGTGTAGACTTATCAGAATATTATAGAAATATGTTAATTTTTACTTTTACTAAATTTTACTTACTTTATAGAATTAATATATTAATTTTTACTGGGATTTAATTATATATATATGTGAGTGCATGTATATATATATGTGTGTGTGTGTGTGTGTGTATGTATATATATGTATATATATATATGCTGCTCTAAATATTTTTTCCAGATTTATGTCAGATGATTAACTATGTAATAGAGGACATCCCGACTCCTTTAAAGAAAGCCAAAAATATCACTAAAATGCCGAGACTGGATGCCGAGTTTTTAATTTCATTTGATTTCATTCCGTATTCATTCAGCAATAATTTAAGTAGTATTATTCATTTTATTAATGATTCTAGTAGTATTAGAAATGGCTATCCAGGAGTCTGGCTTGATAATCTTGGAGTTCTTCAAGTTTCAGCTCTGATTAATGGTACTGATTTCATATTTCACAATTATACACTTCCACTAAATCAATGGTCAAAAATCGAGATCAGTCAAATTTTTTCAAATGGACATTATCTGTACAGAATTCAAGTCAATAATCTATACATTATATCTTTAAGAAACACACAAGCTCAAAGTTTTAAAAATGTTATAATATATGCTTCAAATCCATGGGATGTTTCTCAATATGGTTCAATAAAAAATCTTTTTGTTGCCAACCATCAAGCAGTTTTATCAAGTAATGTTTTTATTTAATACTTTTGAATGCATACATTGTGTAGGCTAATAATTCACTTTCAAGTGTGTACGTTTTTTTGTAAAATAACATACATATTTGTAAATTGACTTTCTTTTGCAGACAGTTTAATTAAATTTTGTTTTAGAATTTTGCTAGTATAAAACATTAAGTTTGACTAAGTAATATTATTATAATATATTTAACTACTATTTTTATATAAATAGATATCTTATCTATTTAATTATATTTCAAATAAATAATAATGACTAAAGTTATTATTTTTATTTTATCTTTAGAAATACAAGAATCAAGATTAATAAAATTTTGTTAAAATATGGTTCCCTAATCTTTAGAGTCAAATATGTTTACCAAATAAATAATATAAAATTATCATAATGTGTTTAACTTAATATAAAATAAATCTACCAAATACATATTATAGTCATAGCACCTTTATTTAAATTGAAAAAAAAATTATTAAGTATTATGCTTCCATCATATCATGCAAATGTTTTTTTATGTATTTATGATTTATAAATAAACAATGTTGCTTTATTTATAAATATTTTTGCATTTATAACTAACTTATGTAAAGCTAAAGTTAAATTACATTATTATAACAAAAATTTAACAAGTTTTATTTTATATAGTTTATTAAGGTTTTAAATTTCAAAGTGCTGCAACACACATTTATTGTTCCTATCTGTTAGAAGCATGCATTGAAAAACTTTATAAAATAATGAAAGTATGGCGTTCGTGAATCATTGCTCTCTAAGCTTAACATTACAATCTCTCCAAAACAATTAAAAAGAAAATAATGCTTTTTGAAGTGGAAAGCTTTTTGAAATGAAAAAAATTAATAGTTGGTAGTAACATGTTTTTAAAATTTATTTTAATAAATCTGATTTTAACAAAAACAAGTTTTTTTCTTTATTTTGAAAGATGATAATTGATTCGGCTAAAGAATTTTTTGTTTCGTTACCATATATAAGCAATCTCAATTTTGATATAATTATGGAAGCATTGTTTTTTATACAGGGTTCCTACCAGTCCTGGAAAGTCCTTGAATTTGAAAGTAGGTTTAAAAAACCCTGGTGCTCCTAAGTTGTTCTGAAAAATCCTGAAAAAGTTCTCCAAATTTGCTTATTTCTCAATGTATTAATGTTGGTATCAAATATCTTCCATCTTTTTTTAGTTCTTTTTTTTTTTAGTTTTTTATTGTTTTTAACGGATATTCTAAAACTAGCACATAAAGAAGCACACAAAAGTTTATAAATTAAATTTTATTTAAGTTTTTAACACATAACTTTTTACAAACATTCTTAAATAAACTGAATTTTATAATATTTCAATTTAAAAAAATGTTTTTTTAAAAAGGTTTACAAGCAAAAGTTTAGAAATAGTATTATTTCCCACAATTATGACAAGTGTTTTTAAGCAAACCAAAGTTAATGCTCAAATTTTTGTTAAATTTAATAAATCACTTAATTTGAAATTTGAAAGCATTGAATAATAGTTAAAATGCTTGTAAACTTTAAAGTTCAATTACTTTGTGATATTTTAAAAGCATTGGAAAGACTAAGAATGTTTTAAATAAAGTAAAGAAATTAATTATAGAAGCTGTGAAAATAAAAGACTTGCAGAAAGATTTCTGAACTTTTTTCTAGGTTATTTTTAACTCAAAAAAAAGTCATATTTTGAAAAGATTTCATTGTTTTGGAAGACCGAAAGTTACAACTCAAAAGGCTGGTAAATTATTAGTAAGTTATTCAAGAATAATTCTTGCAAGTCTGCGTTTTATGTTATTTTAGGCTGCCCTTAAAGAAATAAAGTTCTGGAAAGTTGGAGAACAATTTCTTTTTTTTTTTTTTGATATGTCCTGTATTATTCATGGAAATAATGAATAAATGGAAATAATTTCTAGAAAGTTACTAAAATTGTCCTGGAAAACTTTAAAAGTCGTGGATTTTTCAATTATTTTTTTTATCTGGTAAAAATTCTGTTATATTAATTACCTGTTTAAACAGTTAACTTAATTACCACTGTATTAGTAGTTTCTCTGTTTTAATGGAGCATTTATATTAATCCTTATTACTATTTGATTTCCTTATTATTATTTGATTTCTATATTTTCTCTTTTACCTAAACATTAATTTAGTTTAAACTTTTCTTTTCTTGTTTTAATAATTTTTTTTAATTTTTTTTTTTTTTTTTTTTTTGCTAAATACATTTAACTAAGTTATTATTTTATTAATTCATTATCTTATTTTTATTATTTTATTTTAACTTTCTTATTTTAAATAAGAAAAGAAAAATTGTCTTATACAATTATACTATTTATTAGTATGTTTTAACTTTGTTATCTCTCTATTACTAAATATTAACTTTGTTACCTCTGTATAAGCATGTTTTAACTTTTTTATCTGTATTTCTAAGATTTATCTTGTTACTTCTGTATAAGTATGCATTAACTTTATCTTAACTTTTTGTAACTTTGAAATTTATCTTTAAATATTATAAATATTATTTTTGTTACCTCTGTATTAGTATGCATTAACTCTCTTTTTTTATCTCTGTTTAACTAAATATTAACTTATTACCTCTGAATTAGTATGTGTTAACTTTGCTACTTCTTCATTATTAAATATTAACTTGGTTACATTTGTATTAGAATGAATTATATTCAAAAAGGTTTCAACTTTATTAGTCACTTTATTACTTTGTATAATACAGATTTTTTTTTTCTACTTAAAACTATTTTTTTTAACCAATCAAGTTTAATGGACATTATTAATTAAGCTTTGTTACTGAAGGTTCTTTCTTACAATGTACTTGATAAAAAAACAGAGTTTATTTCTAAATGTCTTTGTATTAGTATTAGTATGTATGTATTAGTATGTATTAACTTTGTTATCTCTGCATTACTAAATATTAACTTTGTTTCCTCTGTTTTAGTATATATTAACTTTTTTTTTCTCTGTTTTTTTAAATATTAATCTTGTTACTTCTGCATGCATTAATTTTGTTAACTATAACTAAATGTTATCTTAGTTACTTCTGTAATGTGTTAACATTGTTACTTCTTTTTGTTAACTTTGTTACTTCTTTATTAATAAATATTAACTTTGCTACATTTGTATTAGAATGACTTGTATTCAAAAAGTTTTCAAATTTGTTAGTCACTTCATTAATTAGTATAAAGTCGATTTTTTGTTTTTTTCTCTACTCAAGACTATATTTTTTCAACTAATTAAGTTTAGTTTATTAATTAAGTTTTGTTACTGTAGGTTCTTTGTTACAATGGAGCAACTGGTCAAGCTGCAATACATCAAATGGTTATGGATTTACTAACAGAACAAGATACTTGGGTGATAAATGCTATACAGAACAAAAACAATGCTATGTATATAAAGGTATAAAAATATAAAATTGAGAAAAATTAGAAAAACATAAAACTTATAAGCTATAAAAAAATTAAAATTATATTCTTCATAACTTTGTTATGTCTTTAAGCTCAGACTTTTTATGTACATTCTTTTTATGAGCACAGTTATGTTGTTTTTTCGACAACTTTACTTGTATTGCAACTCAGATTTATTATATTACACAGCTATCTTTCTATATATCATATTACACAGCTATCTGTCTATTTAAGATTCTTTTTATTAAATTTACAATAAACTCCTTTAGTTTTGTTAATGTAGAAATTTGTTTTATTTCTTTTGATCATAATACTTTGTTTAGTGTTTCTTGAAGTTTCTGAAACATCATTCTACTAAGTATTGTATAAAGTGTCAACAGATTGGATGCTTATTCATATTTATTAGTTGTTTTTTTTTTCATTAACATAACTTATTACACGTATTAGTTTAAAATAAGGTGCTTCAAGTTGACAAAGTAAGGAAACTAATTAAAAATGTTTGTTTTATATTTTTCTCTAATATTCAAGATTCTTTGCAATCAATTACACAGGTCAACAACAACAAAAATTTCTGGTGTCGAGCTAACAATTTGTTTTTTGTATAGCCTTTTTCATTTTGTGTTTAAGTATGCAATTCATTTTTCACTATCACATCAAGTTGTAAAGATATTTGGGTTCAAATTTTATCATTTGGAGTAAAATCCCTAATATTGTCAAAAAATTTATTCTAAAGTGTGTCAACCTGGATCTTAAAATTTTGTATTTTCGAAGAGATTTTAAAAATAATATTTGTTTGTGGAATATTCGCTAAGAAACATTGTCTTGAAATTTTTTTAAGAGTCTTAAGAATTTTTTTACAACACAAGTTTTTATTTCAATAAATTTAAGGAAAAATATAAATATTTTCTAAAATCTCTATGAAAATATGATTCTTTTGAGACCCAGGTTGACAAACTTTAGAATAATTTTTTTTTTAACAATTTTAGGAATTTTACCCCAAATTCTAAAGATTTGAATCCAAATATCTTTACAACTTGACATGATGGAGACAATTGAGTTGCATATTTGAAACTAAAATGAGAAATGCTATACAAAAAACAAATTGTTTGCTCGGCAAACCTGTTGTTTGACCTGTTTTTTTATTATTATTATTATTACTAGTTGTTTTTTTATTATGGTTATAATACAGTTTTATGGTTATAAAAACATTAATATGATTTTATGGATATAAAATATATGGTTATGAAAAGATTTTAATTTTAAATTCACTTTCTCCTAATAACTTTAAGAAAATGATTTTTGAAAAACGTTATATTTATTTATAATTACATTATGTGCTATAAATAACTATGTATAGTTATATATAACTATGTATAGTAAGTGTTATATATAATATATGTAACACATCTACGCCACCCATAAGTCAAGAGTTGCTGTATACACAATAACATTTTAGTCAAACTCTTTTGGCTTTTATGTTCAACGTATAAGTATAAATCATTTACGTATACAAAAAGTATACTTGAATGATGAGCATAAAGCGGTTTGCATCAAATTTTCTTGTCGTGGAAACTTACTTTTAAAAAAAAAGTTTGAAAAATCAATTTATTGCATTCAAATATTCACTATTTTATTTATGTATTACATAATAAATTTTTTTCTATATAAACTGAATAAATTGATCTGTTATGTTATTTTAACACCCTTTTTATACTTAGATGATAAACTTAAAACAATAAATATAATTTTTTTTTTTTTTTGCATTAATGTGAAAAGCCAAAAGAATTTGTTTAAATTGTTATTGTTGTCTATATAGCAGAGCAAATTGATGATTACACCAAGTATGTTTTTAAGTTGCATGGTGGTGTGAGTCATGTGATGACTCATAACCTTATCATTATGAGTCATCACATGATGTGATGTGATAACGCAATCGTTAGCTCTGTGTGTGTGTATATATATATATATATATATATATATATATATATATATATATATATATATATATATATATATATATATATATATATATATATATATATATATATATATATATATATATATATATATATATATATATATATATATATATATATGTATATGTATATATATGTATTTATATATATATATACATACAAATTCAAAACTCTCATTCAAAGTTGCAGCACTCCTGGCATGTTCAACCTATTTGTCAGTTGATGTATGTAAACGACAAAAAAATAAAATTCAAAATGTTTTTATTTTTATTAAAATAAGTAAAGGCCGTCTAGTCCATAAAGTTGCGTTTTTGTGGTTTATGAAATAACAATAAAGTTTAATTAGTTTACTCAATTAGATTTAATAGTTTTTACAGAAAGTGTAAAGAGTTGTTCAGAGCCTTTTTTTAAACACAAACAGTAAATTTAGATATCAAACTATCAGAATATATATATATATATATATATATTAGGGTGTCCCAAAAAACAACATTTTTGAAAAATATATGCAGAGACCCCCCTTAATGTGTTCTATCTAATACAAAAACACTAGATTTAAAATTTTTTTGAATAAAAAATATTTTAAGGGGTCCCTCAAGACCCTTGAATATTTAATGAGTCCCTTATATTTTCAAAAAAAAAGTTTTTTAAAAGTATGTCAACCTGGTACTCAAATTAAACAAAATTATATTAAAATTTTTAAAATTTTTATATAATTTCGCTTCATTTGAGTACCAGGTTGACATATTTTTGAAAAAATTTTTTTTTGAAAATATTAGGGACCATTAAATATTCGAGGGTCTTGAGGGACCCCTTAAAATATTTTTTATTCAAAAAAAATTTAAATCTACTGTTTTTGTATTAGATAGAACACATTAAGGGGGTCTATGCATAAATTTTTCAAAAATGTTGTTTTTTGGGACACCCTAATATATATATATATATATATATATATATATATATATATATATATATATATATATATATATATTATATATATATATATATATATATATGCTGCTCTAAATATTTTTTTCAGATTCGTGTCATATGATTAACTATGTAATAGAAGACATCCCAACTGCTTTAGAGAAAGCAAAAATTATCACAAGAATGCCAATACTGGATACAGAATTTATAATTTCATTTGATTTCATTCCGTATTCATTCAGCAGTAATTTAAGTAGTATTATTCATTTCATTTATGATTCTGATAATATTAGTAATGGTTATCCAGGAGTATGGCTTGACGATCTTGGAGTTCTTCAAGTTACAGCCTTGATTAATGATACTGATTTCATAATTAACACCAATTTAGTACTTTCATTAAATCAATGGTTAAAAATTGAGATCAGTCAAATTTTCATAAATGGAAGTTTTGCATTTAAAATCAAAGTAAATGATACGTATGCTGCATCTAAAATCAACACACAAGTTCGAAGTTTTAAAAATGTTGTATTATACGCTTCAAATCTATAGAATGTTTCTCAAAATGGTTCAATAAAAAATGTTTTTGTTGCCAACAATCAAGCAGTTTTATCAAGTAATGTTCTTATTTAATACTTTTGAATACATACATTGTATAGGCCTATGACTTACTTTCAAGTTTTTATGTTGTTTTGTTAAATAATGTACAAAAAACAAACTAGTAAATTAACTTTTTTTTGACAGTTTGATTGTATTTATTTCAGAATTTCGTTAATATATAAATTTAAAATTTAACTTAGTAACTTCTGTATTAGTAAGTATTAGCTTGTGTTGCTCTGTATTACTAAATATTAACTTTTTTCCCTGTTTATTACTAAATATTAACTTAGTTACCTTTGTATTACTAATGTTTAACAATATTTGTATTAGAAAGACTTGTATTAAAAAAAGTTTTAATCTTATTAGTTACTGTTTTACTTAGTTTTTAACAAATTTTTCGTTTCTTTCTTCTAAAAACTAATATTTGTATAAATAATTCAGTTTAATATATAAATTTAGGTTCTTTGTTACAATGGAGCAATTGGTCAAGCTGCAATACATCCAGTGGGTATGGAATTATTAACAGAACAAGATATTTGGGTAAAGAATGCTATACAGATCTAAAGGAATGTTATGTATATAAAGGTAAAACAAGAAATAAATATTTAAGAAAAAATATTATTGATAAATTTTATTGTATGCACTTCAAATTGTTTAAAGTAGAAAATTTTATTTATATTAGAACTCATGGGGTTTTTTGATTTTTAGTCTAAAGCTAGTTTTGTGAAGATTTAATTTCAAAATATTATGTTCTTAAATGGATATGCAAATAAAAATTCAATTTTTTTATTTGCATATCCATTACACTGAAGTTTAATTCCATTTCCAAACTCAATTTGCAGCTCTTAAAAATTTTTTTCGTTGTTGAAATTTAATGATGAGATAAGCAAAACAAACTTCATAGTTCAATTTTTTTTTAAATCTTAGAACCATAATTTAAAATCTTGCTTCATACTTTTTTTAAGTTTTTAAAGTAGCTGCTGAGGTTCTTCTCATCGCACATCTAATATATTTACAAGTCTAGAAAGTTACAAAAAGCTTTCATCTTTTTTTTATATGTTTCTATGGGTTGTTTATAAAAGGTTGTTATTTTCACTAACATCAAAATATCTCTTTTAAAACCAAGTGCAGGTAAACAAAATGCAAAAACAAAAAAAAATCTGTACTTTGGTTTGCATTATCTTTTTTTTCTTTTTTATTAGTTTTTTACCTTGAGCTTCCCAGTGCTTCTTAGTATTGTATTAGTATTTATATCTTATAATTCTTCAGTACACTTCTTTTTTTGTTTACAAATCATTTTTTTGTTTACAAATCAAGCAAAAGATACTTATAAACGCACTTGTAAAAGTTTCAATTTTAAAATTTTCTATCTGCACTTGGTTTTAAAGCATTTTTAATTTTAGTGCAATAATAAAAGGAAAAAAAATTCTTGTAATTAGAAAAAAACTCATGCATGTCAGTGAAAACCATTCTTTGACAGAGAACAAACTAATAGTAATGTATTCAGTTGCTTGTTTTTTTTCTAAAAGAAGTGAAATTCCAGTAGTGTTGTTATCTTAAGTATTTTATTGGATCCACATTTTTATTACTTGGTTATATCCATATTACTTGGGTAACTTTTTTTTTTTGACTCCACTTTTAGGTTACTGCTTTTATTCACTTAATAGAGTATTTTTACAGAGTATTATAATAAAGTATAGTTCTATAAATAGCTATTGTACTTTACAACTTTCCTGCAGTGTATTAGTAGCCACTAGAGTTGCAAGAATTTAATAATTTGTATGGTGTTGCCAAGTCACTTTGTTATTGTTACCACTGTTATGTCTTCAATTCAGATCTTATTGTTTTTCTTGAGAGGGGTTTTGTTTTCAGTTTCGCGTCTGTCAGCTACCATAAATAGTTGCGACCTTAATATTTTGTTTAACTTATCGAATATGGTAAGGACCATGTCTATTTTTTCACATTCTTTATTTATTATATGATGAATACTATTGTATTATATGTTCTTTACATCTTGATGTTTATATGTTTATACCATATATTATTGTTTGTGCATTAGATGATTTGGGTATACTTTTTCTGCATGTTTTTCTCTATATCCACATTTTTTTCTAAAAATTACTGGTGTTACTTAAATTTGAGAGGAGTGTAGGTGGCTTTACTGTAGTGAAGTTCGTTTTATTGCTATAATAACTAGTATGTAAACTACAGGCAATGATAAAGATAGCAAGGATGCATCCTTTTGCCAGTTAGGTCAGCATTTGGCAATGCCAGCCTAGAAGTATTTGAGGTAACCTGATGTAGATCTCTAAAAGATTAAGGTCAGCAAATTATTGCCTGATCATTTTTTATAGTTTCCAGAGCTGTATAATTATATATATTTATATATATATGTATATATATTTATATATATATATATATTTATATATATATATATATATATATTATATATATATATATATATATATATATATATATATATATATATATATATATATATATATATATATATATATATATATATATATAATATACATTATACATTATATATAACATATATATATATATGTTATATATATATGTAATGTATATATATAAACATATATATATATGTATATATATATATAAATTATATATACATATATATATATAAACATATATAAATTATATATATTATATAATATATATATATATACATATATATATATATATAAAATTTATATATGTTTATATATATATATAGTTTATATAATTTATATATGTATATATAATTTATATATGTATATATATAATTTATATATATTTTTATGGTTGTGTATTTTTGTGTATATGTATATATGTTTATATATATGTATGTATATATATATGGATTTTCACATACTTTGTCTTTGTTTTATTAGCACATTGCTTTATTTCAGATTTATTATCTTATTTTTTTTATTTTATATTGTTACCAGTTATTAGTTTTGTATTTGAATTTCTCTAATTTTTCTATTTATTATATTTGTGCAATGCAATAACAAATAGCATGGTCCCTTAAAGCGTCAACCTGATAAACTAAAAGTTCATGGCTTTACTACGGCTACAAGCATATCATGTTATTTTTGTTGCTTTTGTTCAATTTTTTTCTGTTTATACACATGGGTCATGCTTTTCCCTTGAGTTCAAGTTTATAATTTTTATTACATGTGCAATGCCTATTTTTAGTGTCTAATATAGTGTCTTTATTTTGTTCGGAACATCTCTTCAATTTACTAGTTCATCTATTTGTTTGCATTTATATAAACTGTTATTAGTTTATTATTAAACTTCTGGACAATAAATATCATCAAGCACCACTTCACTATATCACCTATCCTATTGTTCTATATCACTCTCCTTCATCTCAAGACTGCACTCTTTTCAATGTTATTACTGATCAAATTGACCAAGCCCTTTTTCTTTAGGGATCATCCATAAAGTACATACACTTTTATTTTTATCCTCCCCCTTCCTTCCTTTCCTCCCCCCGCATTTTGCTGTATGCTTTTTTGAGTACTCTCTACCTCCCTAAAAGTACCTATGCTATTAACCTACCCACCCAACATTTTATGACATTTTTTTTTTGTTTAGTGTCCTTACTTTTATAATTGACCACTTGCCACCCATCTCATAAATGTCTTTTGCAGACCCCCTCTCTCTTATAGTGGCATGCTGGTCTTCTCTATTAGCTCTCTTCCTACAGTGTATCAGGTAACATCTTTATAATAAGATTTTTGAATCTTTTCTTACCAATTGTAGTATAAAAATTTTCCTCAATGGACAGCACTCTTCTTTATTTCCTGTAACTTCAGGGGTTCCTTAAGGTTCTATTCTTGGTTGTATACTTTTTTAATTTAAATTACCCATCTCCCAGAATTTCTTTTATTTAAGGTGGCATTGTTTGCTGATGATACTGCGATTTATTTTTGTCTTGATAAGAAGTCAACACTTCCCGAATGTTTAGAGGGAGCATTTTAGCTTAAAACTTTATTTTCTAACATGTCCCTTTAGTTTCAACTTGTAAACATAGTTGGACCTGCAGCTAAACTTTAACTATTGTCTTATTGCTGTAATGTTGCTTCCTTTTCTCTTTTCTATAAATACTATAAAGGACGCTGCTCTAAAGAGCTAGCGTCTCTTGTGCTGTCTACTAAAATATATTATTGTGTTACTTGTCATTCAATTAAATCTCAATCTTTTTCTGAGACCGTTTCTAAATGCTCCAAAAATTTTAATTTGTCAAGTTTTTTTCCCTGAACATCAGCTCTTTGGAATTTGCTCCCTTCATCTTGTTTTCCGGATTCGTGTAGTTTGCAATCTATTAAGTTGTCCTCTGTTGCTTGCAGCCTTATTGGAAGTGAAAATGTTTTAAAATAAGTAAAAATAAGAAAATAAATCCGCTTAGCAAATCAGTTTACTAATCATTAGAATTCGTTTGTTCTTGTGTTTGTGTCAACTCACTTTCTATTTTTGAACTAAAGGTAAGAATTTGTTTTTGTTTTAGTAAAATATTGTAACTTAATATGTAAAAACCTTTAAAAATAAATTTATAATCAGATCTCAAGCACCATAATGGAAACTTTGTTATATTCAATAATGTTGCTGCTACTTAAACTGAATTTATGAAAAGAAACATGTTAGCTAAATCTTTAACATAAATTTGTATTTCCATTCAGCATTCTTTTGAAATCATAAAAAACATAGAAGATTTTTAACATTCAATGAAAAATTCATTTTCACAATTAAGTTGAACTAATATGCAGGAAATGGTTTTAGATTAGGTAGAGTTTAGCCATATCTAACTTAATAGGGCATTGAACTTCCAGATTAAATGTATTTTTTTATAAAAACTAAACACAATTTGTTTCACAATTTGTTTGTAAT
>NC_088924.1:19117500-19225000 GCF_038396675.1 Hydra vulgaris | reverse complement strand
TAATTTGATTTTTTTTCAGAATTTTGTCAATATAAAAAATTAAATTTGACTTAATAAATAAAATTATTATAATGTATTTAACTTAATATAAAATAAATCTACCAAATAAGTATTATAGTCATAGCACCTTTATTTTAAATTGAAAAAAAAATTATTAAGTATTATGCTTCCATCATATCATGCAAATGTTATTTTTTTATTTATAATTTATAAATAAACAATGTTGCTTTATTCATAAATATTTTTGCATTTATTGCTAACTTATGTAAAGCTAAAGTTAAATTACGTTATTATCACAAAAATTCAACAAAGTTTTATTTGATGTAGTTTATTAAGGTTTTTAATTTCAAAGTGCTGCTACACACATTTATTATTCCTCCATGTTAAAAGCATGCATTGAAATATACATATAAAATAATGAAAAAAGTGTATATAAAATAATTAAAGTGACATTCATGAGTCATGTATATAAAATGAGTCATGAGTAATGTATATAAAATAATTAAAGTGACATTAATTCATGACATTCATGAGTCATTGCTCTGTAAACTTAATATTACTATCTCTCTAAAACAATTTAAAAAAAAAAATGGTTTTTGAAGTGGAAAGATATTAAAGAAAAAATGTATAGTAGGTAGTAACAAGTTTTCAAAATTTATTTTAATAAGTCTGATTTTAACAAAAACAAGTTGTTGTTTTTCTTTTGAATAATGATAAATGATTCGGATGAAGAATATTTGTTTTATTACTATATATTTAAGCAATCAAAATTTTGATATAAGTATGGGAATATTTGACAAACATTGTCAAATGTTGAAGCTGAAGTTTTTATAAAATGTCTTTTATATTATTTCAATTTTAAAAAAATGCTTTTTTAATAAGGTTTCCGAGCCAAAGTTTAGAAATAATATTATTTCCCACAATTATATCAAGTGTTTTCAAGCAAACCAAAGTTAAAGCTCAAATTTTTGTTAAGTTTAATAAATCACTTTTAGGTTTGAAAAGCAGTGAATAATAGTTAAAATGCTTGTAATTTTTAATAATTCCGTTACTTAATGATATTTTAAAAGCATTGGAAAGGCTAAGAAAGTTTTAATTAAAGTAAAGAAATTAATTATAGAAGCTGTGGAAAAAAAGGACTTACATAAAGATTTCTGAACTTAATTCTGCCATATTTTTAACTCAATATTTTTAATTTTAAAAAGTCATATTTTGAAAAGATTTCATCGCTTTGGAAGACTGAAAGTTACAACTGAAAAGATAAAATTATCAGTAAGTTATTCAGGAATAATTCTTGCAAGACTGCTGTCAAACATAATTTTGACATTTTATGTTATTTTAGGCTGCCCTTAGAGAAATTAAGTTCTAGAAAGTTGTGGAATAAATTTTTTTTCGGTTAGCCTTGTATTAGTCTCGGAAATAATGAAGTCAATGCTCTAGAAAGTTACCAAAGTTGTCCTGGAAAACCCAAAAAGTCATGGATTTTTAATTCTTTTGTTCTATTTGGTGCAAATTCTGTTATACTAATTACCTATTTTCCTTTTAAACAGTTAACTTAATTACTACTGTATTAGTATGTATCAAGTTCGTTACCTCTGAAGAATTAACTTAGTATTAATTTTGTTTAAAACAGTATTAGTATTATCCCGATTTTTTTTTTTTTTGTCACAATTTAAATTAGAAGTTATTTATTGTAATAATTAAATTAAAAATATTATTGTAGATTCTTTACTACAATAAAGCATTTATATTTATCATTATTATTATTTTGATTTATACATTTTCTCTTGACGTAAATATTAATTTATTTTAAACTTTTCTTTTCTTGTTTTAATAAATTTTTTTTTTAGTATTTTTTTGGTTAAATACTTTTAACTAAGTTATTATTTAATTAATTAATTATTTATCATTTATTTTATTAAATTACTATAATAAAACTAATATTATTTATTTCATTCTTATTATTTTATTTTATTAACATTCTCATTTTATTTATAAAAAGCTAGTTTAATAATGCTAATAAGCTAATGAGCATGGCCGTGGCACAGTGATTAGAGCGCTCGCTTTATAAGCAGGAGATCCAGGTTCGAAATGAGCTCTGGACATATTTTTGCATCACGGTAAGGAAGGAGGCCAGAACTTCCTGGTTTAATGCACTTCTGTGGTGCTCTGTGACAAGACCATTAGGACTTCTTGGGGCACCTAAAAAAAAACAAAAGAAATTGTCAAATACAATTTAGTATTTATTATTATATTTTAACTTTATTATCTCTCTATTACTAAATATTAATTTTGTTACTTCTGTATAAGTTTGCATTAACTTTGTCTAAACTTTTTGTAACTTTGAAATTTATCTCAAAATATTCTAAATATTAACTTTGTTACCTCTATATTAGTATGCATTAACTTTGTTATCTCTGTATAACTAAATATTAACTTTGTTACCTCTGTATTAGTATGTGTTAACTTTGCTACTTCTTTATTAATAAATGTTAACTTGGTTACATTCGTGTGAGAATAACTTGTGTTCAAAAAGATTTTTACTTGCTTGATTAATCAGTATAAAGTAGATTTTTTGTTTCTTTTTACTCAAGACTATTTTTTTTAACCAATTAAGTTTAATGTACAGTATTAAGTTTTGTTACTGTAGGTTCTTTGTTACAATGGAGCAACTGGTCAAACGGCAATACATCAAATGGCTATGGATTTACTAACAGAACAAGATATTTGGGTGATAAATGCTATACAGAACAAAAACAATGTTATGTATATAAAGGTATAAAAATACAAAATTGAGTAAAAATAGAATAACATTAAAAAAAAAACAGGACAAACATAAAACTTATAAGCTATAAAAAAATTAAAATTGTATCTTACATAAGTTTGTTATGTCTTTAAGCTCAGACTTTTTGTGTACACAGTAATATTTTTGGGGGGCAATTTTACTTATATTGCAACTCAAATTTATTATATTACACAGCTATCTGTTTATTCAAGACCTTTTATGTATTTATAAATACATTAGGTGTTATAAGTACCATAACCATATATGTAACACATTTACGCTACCCATAAGTCAAGTGTGGCTATATACACAATAACAATTTAAACAAAGTCCCTTGGTTTTTCACATTAATGAAAAAAAAATTATATTTATTGTTTTATATTCAACATCTAAGTATACATCATCTGAGTGTACAAAAAGTATACTTGAATGATGAACATAAAGCAGCTTGCATCAAATTTTCTCATTGTGGAAACTTACTTTTAAAAAAAAGTTTGAAAAATTAATTTATTGCATTCAGATAAATTGAAGATCTGTTATATTTTTTAAATACCCTTTGTATACTTAGACGATGAACATAAAACAATAAATTTTTTTTTTTTTTCTTTGCAATAATGTCAAAAATAAAAAATAAAAGCCAAAAGAGTTAGTTTAAATTCTTATTGTCTATATAGCAGAACAAATTGATGATTACACCAAGTTGCATGGTGTGTGAGTCATGTGTTTCACATTTGTAGTATCGACCACAATTTATTTTAAATAAATGCTTTATATCATTGATTTATAAGACGTTTTAAACAATTTTTGTAACATTGGTTCATAAGATATAATAATTGGTACATAAAAACATAATTTGTTTCAGCCAAATTTAATTTTTTACAAAGCAAGAAAAAGAAGACAATCTTTACAAAACATATATATATTTAAAAGAAATCAAATCTAAAGTTTAATTTCTTTACAATATACTTTTTAAATTAAATATTTTTGCCGCTCAAAAATTTTGGTTTTTGTAAATTGCAATAATTCTCATAAATTGTTGTTATACTTTATTTGTGTATTTATTGATGAACTAATGCAAACTTAACTATTTGTAATGCTTTACAACAAAATCAATCTAAATAATTGACACATTTTTGCAAAACTTGTTAAGTTAAACAATTTTTAATTTTTTAATTAGAACATTTTTGTTTAATTATTTTATATTTTATATAACTTAAAATGTTAATTTAAAATGTCTATGCATGATAAATAATTATTCTATTTGGTTGTTTTAAAAATAACATGAATAAAAGTAATTTTAACTGTATGTATAAGTTTTTAAATTTCAGATTTTATAAATTTAACAAGTTTGGAGATTAGTAAATTAACTAATGCTGTAGAGGTGTAATGGTAGAATGCTCGTCCATTTACATTAAACAAGAAGTTCTAAGTTTAATCCCCAGCACATTCCTGGTAGTACTGGGCTTAACTTGTTTCTCTGTGCAGTGGCCTTGCTTGTAAAAGTTTGTGTTTTGCGGTTATGATGTTGGGAGAGGGTTAGCCACAACTAAAGTAGCCTCCTTGACTATTAAGTCTAAAGATTTAATTTAAAATATTGTGTCAAGTAATTAGAACTTCAAATGTCAAAAAAAATTTTAATATTTTTTTGATTTAATCAACTCTTGTTCTCAATAATGCTAAGTTTTTCTTCTTTTTAATAATAATAAATGATAAACTTTTCCTAATAAGGTTTATTTCACTTTAGGTTGTTCACTGTATTATTAAAAAAGTTTTTCACATTTGGAATAAATGCTTTACCTAATAACAATGTCAATTTTGTTTTCTTTATTTTTTTTTAACACATTTTTTGATATTATTAACTAGCTTATTTATCTTAATGGTTAAATATTTTTTATAAAGCCGATGAACATTAAAACCCACCCAAAACCTTCAATATAATGTATTGTTGGAGGTATCTATTAATGTTTTTTATTAAAGCATTTGATCTATATAGTAATATAAAATTTTCTAGAATTCTTATCAAGAAAATATATAAGCTTAAATTACATAACATTATGCATAAATTAGCATTAAAATATTAATTTAAATTAATTTAGCTATTTATCAAAACTTAATAAATTTTAACTATTCTTTATAATGTTATGAATTTATAAGTGGAAACTTACTTTTGTGGAAATTTACTTTTTAAAAAAAGTTTGAAAAATCTTAATATAATAGGAAATAAAAAAATTAACAATTTTTAAAAGTAACAACAAAATGTTCAAGTAAAATTTTATTTTTTTTAAGTTTAACATCCATGTTTCAACCCTTTTGTGATTTGGACTGGTTTCTGTTATTACATTTTTTTAATTTTAATTGATATTATAAAGTATGTTGAAGCCATCCATGATACAATGTGATTGGATATTTAGGTTGCTATTGTTTAGTTTGTTTATGTGTTTTTTTTAGCTTTTAATTGATCATATTCAATAGGTAGGTGAGCATCAGACAGAAATAGTTGTCTATAAAATTTATTGTCTGTCTTATTGTCTTTTTTAAGTTTTTGAATTTAGCAATAAAGTATTAATGAAGTTTTAAACTTGACTTTTTACATTTTGATAAATAAAATAAAATTTTTTATTTCTGTTGAACATTGCTTAACACTGTTTCTATACAAGGGTATGATTGAATTTTGTTAAGGTTTCCGAAAATTCTAAAGTTTAGAATGACATTTAAATAATAATAATAATAATAATAATAATGATAATAATAATAACAAAGTAATAATAAAATAGGGAAACAAATGAATAGAAAAAGAGAAAATAATTATAGAAATCTCCCTCTCCCTACTAGAGAAAATAATTCTAGAAATCTCCCTCTCCTCTTCTAGGGCCACAACTAGCAAAATTTTGTTTAATTTATTGTTTTTTATGATACTATTTTGTCAATGTTGTTTAATATTAGTTTATAAACTATGTTTTTTTTTTAAAAAATACTTGTTTATAATGGCTGTATTAATGATATATTTTAGCTCCATTGTGGAATGTTTTTAATACAGTTTCTATGCAAGGGTATGTTTAAATTTTGTCAAAAATTAAGTTTTTTAGCTGCCATTAAAATGATGAAAGTTTCAGAAGTTCAATATTTTTTGTAGTTATATATTAAAATAAGGATAAAAATTATTTTTAAAAAATGTTTAAAATTGATATTATGAAGAATAAAAATATTTGAAATTATTTAACTTTTTTTTTTTCTCTCTCTTTAAACACTGAAAAAATCGAATAAAATGAGTTCAAAAACTTAAAAATATTATTTATTTTTTTTGCTTCTTGTTTTTACTTAGTACAATTTTAATTTAACTTTTCTACTTTTAGAAATTTGACTTTACTAAACTTACAAATTTATCCAACATTCATAAAACCATCAAATGTTAGTTTGGAGTTTGAATATTTTTTGCCGCCATTTTTTACATTTATATCTGATAGTGTTATTCAACGCTTTGTTAAGACTCAAGCCAATCGACTTAGGTATTCGGTAAGTTATTTTTAACATTTTTTTTAGTAATTAAGTATTAAAAATTCAAATTAGTTATAGTTAATTAAATAAAATTTCAGTAGTTATTTTACTATATTAAATCTCAGGATCTAATCTAAGTTATGCATTTGCCTAAGTAACAGAAACCAGAACAAAAAGATTCATAAAATAGATTTAATTTTTAAAAGTCTCTGGATAGTTTATTGGTTTTAAAATAAAGTGGTTTTTTATTATATGCTAATTTGTTATTAGTTTGTTATTTGTTGGAACATAAGTAACATAATTCAACTAAATTTTTTTGGAAAATAAATCGAAATAAATTATTTGCATTGCTACATGTTTATGCATTTTACTTAAAACCTCTGCAATTGCATCAGCTGAAAATGTTGATTTGATTATATTTCTTAAGCTATTTATTTTTTAACAAAATTAGAATATGAAGTAAACATAAGTCAAGGTTATTTTAATGGCATAAGGGACTTTCATTTATTGTTTCTTAATCAGATAACCACTATTTATCATTATCATCTTTAAAAGTGGAAATTTTTTTAAAAACAAATTAAAAAGGAACAACATAAGTTGGTGTTGAAAACTTCTATAAATTATCTTGCAAAGAATTAAATATTTCATATAATGTATCTTGCAAGACTTAAAAATTTAACATCTTTAATATCTAGCAAGAACTTAGGAATTTCAAATGAAGTATCTAGCAATAGTTAAAAATTTTACATGAAGTATCCAACAAGGAGTTATGAACTTTACATAAAGTATTTAGCAAGAGTTATGAATTTCACATAAAGTATTTAGCAAGAGCTTGGAGTTTTTTTAAAAGTCATGATTAGGAGTATGTCTTAAGATTTAACATTTTTTCTCCGTAAAGTTTAATAAATAAAAGTATAATAAGAGTAAAAAGATAATAATAAAAAAAGTTGTATATATAAAACTGCGTTTTCTTCTATATTTTTTCAAATATATAATTTATAACTAATTTAATTTAATTTATAACTTTTGACCTAGAAAGAATATATTACATATTTTACTATACATCTTGTATTTATGTCTTTGAACAATGAGAATGTTATCACTGCTTTTGACCTTATTACTAAAACGATTTTTCATGAGTTTTTTTTTTTGATTTTTAAATGATTTTTGTATAATTTTTTTATTTTTTAATCCTTTTTTTTTTTATAAAATTTTTTTTTAATTTAGTTTAACGGAAATTTTACTTATTTGGATTCATTTAATTACAATTTTACTGCTACTTATAACAACTCGTTGTGCCCAATCTCTGGTGTATTTACATTAGAAATTCTGTTGACGGTGTCGCTCCAAGTTGAAACAGAAAAACGTGAGAGAATAGTTAAAACATTTCAAAAGCAAGTTGAATGTTTCAACAATCCAAAAATACCAGTCAGTCAAAATCAACAATTTCTTAAAGGTTTTTTTTTTTATTTGTTTTATGAACACAATTAAACTTGTTTTACAGTTTACATTGTTAGTGTGTGTTTTTTTTCAAAGATATTTTTTTACTTTAATATATAGAAAGCTATGGGCGAGGAATATATTGGGATGAATATAACAATCATATATATGTATGTATGAGTCAACATTATCCCAGGTATGGAGTTGTAACTTTATATCTAAATATAGTTAAATGTGTTTGGGGATTTTATGTTGAACATAAATAAAGTAAAATCAAATCTGTTTTTCTGAAAGTAAAAGTGTTTTATTTGACATGAATTATATCAGTACTAATTATTTCTAAATTTTGTTGAGGAAATTTGTACTAATGTACTAAATAATAATATTGTTTTTTGTATATATATATATATATATATATATATATATATATATATATATATATATATATATATATACACACACACACACACTACCGGCAATTAATTTGAGACCAGTGATGTGAAAACAGTAATTCTATTAAAAATCAATTAAATCTATCAGTTATATTTTCGTTTATGTTTTTTTTTATCTCAGTGAATAAAGAAACTACAAATTAGTTCATGAAATATACTTTATTTAGTTTTCTTCACAAATATTTCTAAACAAATAGAAAACTTAACAAACATTAAAAAGTTAAATTATAAGGTCTTTATTATTTTGAATAAGTTTCAAACTTTGCGTTCATCAAAATAACCACCACGTTTCTTCATTACTGCTTCATATATTCTTGGCATACGAAAGATTACTTTGTTTAAAGTTTCCATGGTTACAGCTTTCCAAGCCTTTTGCAGTAACTCCCATTAATGTTCCTCAGATTTTACTTGGAATTTCTTCACATACTAGTCTATTTCATCCCAAAGAAGCTCAATGGGATTAAGGTCTGGTGACTGCGCAGGCCAGTCTTTTAAAGTAAGGGTTTTTTCTTGTACTAGTTGATTCAGATAATTTGTACAAAGTTTAGATTTGTGCTTTGGGTCATTATCTTGCATAAAAACAGGCTGGCGTCGAACCACCATTCGATGAGCAGATGGAGCGGCATGATTCTCCAAAATTTCACTAACTCTGATCAAATCTCCTATTTTGTGACCTGCAAAACAACCCCATACCATTATTGAACCTCCTCCATGCTTAACACTAGGCACAATGCACTGCGGAATGTAACGTTCATTCTGGTCCCGGCGTACAAATATTCTTCTCTTGTTGCCAAATAATTCAAACTTGGACTCATTGCTCCATACTACTGTTTTCCATTGACTTATTGTCCAGTTGGCATGTTTGCGAGCCCATTGTAGTCGTTTCACCTTGTTTGCTTTCCTTAGCAACAGTTTTTTGGCAGCTACATGTCCTCTAAGTCCAGCTTTCATCAAAGGGTTTCTTATTTTCCGGACACAAACAAGTTTTTCAGCAGTTTCATTGTATTCTCTCATTATTTGTGGAGCTGTTCATTTTCTGTTTGACATACATAATGTCGTAATACAACGATCACCATGTTCATCTATCTTTCAGGCTGTCCAGGTCGTGATAAGTCACAATATTGACCAGTTTCCTTGAAATGCTTGATTGTATTGTGAACTCCAGTCTTTGATATTTTCATTCTTTCAGCAATTTTTCTTTCTGAAACACCTTCATCAAGTAAAACAATGCGAACTCTCTGTTCAAAGCTTAATTCTCGAACTGGAGCCATTTTAGTACGACAAAATAGAAACTAAAAAAAAATAAACAGTTCAAATAATACAATATTTGTATATTCATTTGCAAGTCATTATATACTCTACTGGATTACATAAAGTATCTACAAGAAGCTAACAATCAGAAAAATTATATTTTCAATATCAATTACAAGTAATTAATCAAAATTAAGTAACAGTTAAAAATAATACTTGTATTGTCTTTTATGCTGGAAGAAATCAGCACATACACTTTTGTATACTTTTGTACATTAGCAAATTTTTGCGTGCAAAAGTGCCCATATCCTATTCCATCCACTTATTTATTGTGCTCTATTTATTTTTGATCCAAAAATAAAGAAGTGCAAACATTATAATCAGATATATTTATTTTTGAAATGTAAATACCGTTTTTAACTGCTGGTCTCAAATTAATTGCCGCTAGTGTATATATTTATATATATATATATATATATATATATATATATATATATATATATATATATATATATATATATATATATATATATATATATATATATATATATATATATATATATGTATATATATATATATTTATGTATGTATATATATATATATATGTGTATATATATATATATATGTGTATATATATATATATATATATATATATATATATATGTATATATATATATATATATATGTGTATATATATATATATACATATGTATATATATTTTATATATATATATATATATATATATATATATATATATATATATATATATATATATATCAGGGGTGGTCACAAGTTTTTTGATAAGGGCCAAAGTTAGCTTTTCAACTGTTAAATGGGGCCGGAGATTTTTAATAATATAGTTTTTTTTAAATATTTTATTTTAAAAAATTGATTTGCAAAGGAATAACACTCACACACACATATTTACTAGCTAACAACATATGCTGATCACAAGGTTATTAGGTATAATACAAATTATAGTTTATTGGTAATCACGAACCTGCCTTTTTTTCACAATTTTTTTAATGTCAATAGGCAACAGACTGGTTGCGATTCTTAATGTATTCTGCAAGTCAGTATCTGTCAGTACAGATCTTGTTATGGATTTTTCAAGTCAGTATCTGCTGCTTCCACAAAGTTAATTTCAACTGAAAAGCTAGAATAAGGTTTTTTTCAATTAATTGATCTTTCCGTTTGATCTAGAATGTTGTACATTTTTCCAATTAATTGATCTTTTCCTTGGAGTTCTTTGTTAAGTATATTGTAATGTTGGGTCAAGTCTACAAGAAATGCAAATTTTTCAATAAACTCTTTTTCTTCTAGCTCTGGTGGATAATTTTTGTTGATAATTTTGAAAAAATCCAACATATTTTGTCTCAAATCATAAGTTCTTTTCAGCATATTACCTCTAGAAAGCCATCTCACCTCAGTATAATAAAGCAGACCACCATATTCAGAGTCATTTTCAGCAAGAAAAGCCTCAAATTGCCTACTTCGTAATGCACTGGACTTAATGCTGTTTATTGCTTTAACTACTACAGACGTTACATTTTCCACATCCATAGTCTTTGCTGTTAAATTTTGCTGATAAATAATACAATGCAGCTTAATTAATGACAAGTTGTTTTCTGCCATTTCATTTTCCAGTCTGGAAACAACACCCATTTTTTTTTCCAATCATTGAGCTGCCACCATCTGATGTAATTAAAATTAATCTGTTGTAAGTCAAGTTGAACTTTTTAAAAACTTTCGTCATGGCAAGAAAAATATCTTCTCCTGTTGTTCTGCCTTGCATAGGATAGATGTCAAGTAGCTCTTCAGTAACAAGAAAATCATTATTAATACCACGAATAAAAATAGCTAATTGAGCAGTTTGTGATATATCAGTTGATTCATCAATAGCTATTGAATAATACTGAAATGCTTTTATTTTTTCAGTCAATGGCAAACTCAGATCATCAGCAATATCACATGTTCTTCGTGTAATTGTTTATCTTAAGAGGGAGATATTATTTAAAATTTTTAATTTTTCAGGACAAATATTTTTGAACACAATTTCAAGAGATTCCTTAATAATTTGCCCAACACTGAATGGTTTACAATTTTTAGCTAAAAGAAGACTCACTTCATAACTTGCAATAGCAGCATTTTCTGTTTCAGTGTTGCCCCTTTTTAACAAATCTTGTTGTTCAAATAACCTATTTGTCAATTTAATTGATTTTACTTTCCGCACCTTGTTGACAAACTGATTATAAGTTTTTGAATGTTTTGTATCATAGTGCCTCATTAAATTATATTCTTTGCACACTGAAACCGATTCATTACATATTAAACATACTAGCACTGAATTACATTCAACAAAAAAGTATTTAGTTTGCCATTCATCATTAAATAAATGACATTCCTTGTCGATTTTTCATTGTTTTGATTTTGAAGATGCCATTTACAATTAAAAAACGCAAATGGTAATTGCCGGCAGTGCCGGAAATTAATCCTGCGGTTAATTGCCGGCAGGATTTTTTTAATATATTTTTAATTATTTAAAGCAATTGTTTTTTTACAAAAAAAATTTTAGAATTTATTAATTTATAAATTTAAATATTATATCATTTATTAATATTATATATGTTTATAGTTTTTTTTATGATCTTTACAATTAACTGACGGGCCAGATAAAAGGTTGCTGAGGACCGTAGTTGGCCCGTGGGCCTTATTGTGGCCGTCCCTGATATATATATATATATATATATATATATATATATATATATATATATATATATATATATATATATATATATATATATATATATATAAATATATATATATATATATATATATATATATATATATATATATATATATATATATATATATAAATATATATATATATATATATATATATATATATATATATATATATATATATATATATATATATATATATATATATATATATATATATATATATATATATATATATATATATATATATATATATATATGAAGAGTCACATTTAAAAAGTTTTAAGAAAATTAATATTATTCATTTATAAAATTTTCATATAAAGCATAGAAGTAGATTAGAAAAAATTATTTCTTGATTAATTTATCTGAAGTTTACATTTTTAATAAACATTGGTAACTTTTATTAAAAAACATTTTTTTCTAAAAAATAAAAGATATGAAATAATATCAAAGTGCTGGCATTCAAAGAAATTTTTACTATCATTTACCGACACCAGGGACTGTAACCTTTGACGTCTTTTTGTTTTTGTTTTGTTTTGTTTTTGTAACGTCAGAACTTGTTCCACCGTAATTTTAATTTGTAATTTTTAAATGGTTTTTAAGTAACGAAATACACAATGGCTAATGATTGCCGAAAGGCATTAAACTCAGTGTTCCATCAAAAGTTGTTTTTATTCATTTTATATAAATAAATATTACTCTATTATTTAATAATATTGAGCACTCTTAAACGCACAAGAGTATTTGTATTATAATTATTATACCATAATAATGCATTATCTATTTTGTATATATATACATACATATATACATATATATACATATATATGTATATATATGTATACATACATATATATGTATATATTTGTTTTGTTTTGTTCTTCTTGTAATTCTTTCGATTTAAAACATTTACTAAAATATTACGTGAAAAAAGAAATAAATAGTATGATACCGTATATGATGTTTTAATGCTTATAATATTATTACACGTGCTATTAAAGATGTCGCTTATATATATATATATATATATATATATATATATATATATATATATATATATATATATATATATATATATATATATATAAATATATATATATATATATATATATATATATATGTATGTATGTATGTATGTATATATATATATATATATATATATGTATATATATACACATATATATATACACACACATATATATATATACACACATATATATATATATAAAAGTTATTCATCTGAATATTTATATTAATATAATTTTATATATATATCTATATATATATATATATATATATATATATATATATATATATATATATATATATATATATATATATATATATATATATAGGCTTAAAAAATGTCATTTTTACATTTATTTTATTACAAATACTATTTATTACAAATTTACTTGTTTATTGATAGGGATATTTTCCACTTTATATACATACTTATCTGATCATAAATACAAATTTGATAGAACCCATAGATGCAAAGCATCAGTTAAATTTATCAAAGCATTTTTTATTTGAGTAAAGATGTCGGATATACAAGTTTTTATTCAATTGCTACAAATGTTCGATAAATTGTGCCTTTTGATTATATAGCTTAGATATAAATATAATATTTGTATATTCAATAAACAAAAAATTATAAAACTATAAATAAATATTTTATAAAGCTGTCTCTGGTACAATCGTGCAATTTTTCTTCAGAAAATGTGGATGAAAAATGTATGTATAATTTGTAAGATAAAAAAAAATTCTAGTGCAATAAACTAAACTAATAAAAATATAAATAAAAATAAAAATGCAACTGAATTTATTGCAAAAGACTTACATATGTGTTTTTTATATGGATGGTTAAGCGCCAAACCAGCCTTTACAATGAATATGTTGAAATGAGATTTGACGCAAAGTTTAAACAAAAGCCACTAAACCGAAAAAATCAATTGCAGTTCAGTGCACTTAAAAATTTTAATTATAGTATTTTGGTGTTTGCAAAGAAACACTACATAAATCATTTTTTAATATAAACTAATTTTTTTCAACTTTGTTGTATAGGCTAGTTTGGCGCTTAACCATCCATATGTATATTTCAATCTTTGCAATGACATCGCAAATGGAGAAAGTGCTTGTTTAACGGTGAAAAGTAAAAAAAAAAAGTTTTTTAAAGAAAAAATAAATGAAAAAACAATTTCGTAATAAAAGATTAAAAAATAAGTGTATGAACAAGAATAAAGGATTTAAATAAATAAAAATAAAAATCAAGAAAAAAAACCGAAACAAATAAAAACAAAGTTTTTAAAAGTCTTCGAAAATGGAAAATAATAAAAAAGATCTGAAATTTTTTCTACCACCAATATTTTATGGAAAGAAAAGAAAAAGAACAATTTTAATTAATTTTATACATTGTTTATATGTCGTGTATTTATGTATATAAATTTTGTTGAATGTATTTTTTTTTTTGCATTTTTTTTTTGCATTTTTTTTGCATTTTTTTCTGTCAATTAAGTTGTTGCTTTTTCTATATCTTGATATTTACTTTTGTTTAACTAATCTATGTAATGTGTAAAATAGGCTTTAATATTGTATGTAGTAGTGTGTGTATATATTTTTTATTTAAGTTTGCCTTTATTTTGCTTTTTTATATTTTTCTGCGAAAATTTTTTTCTCTCACTGAACTTATGTGATTAAAATTTTTGCTTTCTCTTACATTTTTTTCTCACTCATCTTATCTCATCCGTTCATTCTCTTTTTTTTTTCATTTTTCTTAGCCTTACTCCTTTATATTTTTGTTCTGAATCCAACTTTTTTAACATTATTGTTCATATTACTTCTTTTTTTATTACTTGTATTAATGTTACTTTCTTTATTATTTCCTTGTTTTAATATTTTTTTATTTTAAGGTATCACTCGATTGACTGGTTTTTAACTATATGAGTGACACCGAACCTAATTTTGTAATTTATAATTAAATTTGTAATTTTGATTTTATGGTTAAATAAATGGATAAACATTAGTTATTGTTATAAGATATTTACTTTTTAAAATTCAGTTGCATTTTACTAAGTAAATTTTGCTATTTTACCAATATTGCAAAACTGCGAGGTTATAACAAAAATAAAACTAATTGAATAAAAAAGAATTGGATTTTTGCAGTAAATAAAATTGGAATTTTTATTAGGAACTACTTTAGTAAACTGTACAAATAACAATTTAAATATTTCGTCCTGAAAGGCTGATTGAGTTTTTTAACAATTTATTATAGCCAAAAAATGAAACGTTTCACCTTGGATTTACAGCATAGTTTCAGTGAATTTTACACAAAAATATTTTAAAAAAATAAAAAGGCTCGATTTTTTTTAAATATTTTTAAAGTAAGATAAGATTTTTTTTTTAAAGTTTTAAAACTTTTAAATGAAAAGATTCATAACCCTCAATGTTTACAGCATCCAAATGTTGTTAGTACTTACTCTCACTTGCCAAATAAGCTTTAAAAAAATCTTATCCTACTTTAAAAAAAAATCGAGAGTTTTTATTTTGCTAAAGTCTTGAAATATATTGGAATCATAATGCGCGATGACACTTTTTTTGACAATTTATTGGCATCGTAAATACAAGTGCAATTTGATTTTTTAATATATATTGTTATAGCAATCATTATAATCGCATGTTGCGATTATCCTACTTTTATTTTATTATATAATGGTTCTAAAAAATATTTAATTACTGAAACTAATTTTTGTCTTCAATTGTTCACGAGTTGGCGGACTACAAACTTTATGTCAGAAAGCATAATCTAGACTTATGATTTAATTTACTGATCTAGAATTCACACATCTTAACTTCTTTTAAACTTTTTTTTAACAACTCATCGCTTACACTTATTAGAAACATAAGATAAAAAAATGGGTCCAAGGGTCTTTCTGGGTCCTAAGATTCTGCCCCACAGGATCCTGTGTTTTATTAGTCATATGGTAAAAATTAGTTAATTATTTGTTATTGAAATATATGATTAAACATAAATTATGTTAATATTTATTATTGAGACATGTAAAACAAGTTTTGTTCTGCGTCATTCTGTTAGTTAAATACCACATTAAACATTAATAATTTACTTTAGTACAAAACCTGTATGTTATTTCTCTGATGATGAAGGATATTTATGGACAGGTGATATGATTTTTTTAATTATTAGTTTAATTTAAATTTTTTAACGCTATGAAAGTGAGTTTTTTTAATTCTTATCTAATTTTGCTATTAGAATTATCTATGGAGATTTTATTTTTAGAAAATATTAAAAAAATATATAACCAAAAAACTATTTAATGTAGAGAGCTCAGTGATCCCAGGAAAACCCTTTTACCTGCTGTCACTGGGTTGATCAGGAAATTCTTATTTAAGTTGAAAAATAAAATTAAATGTGTATTTTAATAATTGAACTCAGATTTTTTAAGTCTTCATTTTTTTTAATTTTGTAGCCATAATTTTATAGGTTACTACAGTTACTAACATTAATGCTAAACCTGTTCAACCGGTGTATACTTATTGCTAGAAAAACATGAAAAGTTATTTTGAGTTGATAAGTAGCAGTAAGAAACAGTTTTCTTTGGTGTATTGCTTACAAGACACCCAAGTTAAAAATAAGAGTTTGAAGAATACAAGTTTAAAAGTATTTTTTTTTCAGACAGTTGACATTTTTTTTTCAGACAGAAATTGAAAACTGCTCTAACTTGTTCTGATACAACATCAATTCTTTACTTGATGCTAAAAGATAAAAATTAAACTATAACAAAGCTTTGATATAAGACGGTTGAATATGGCTGAGCACATTTAATAAGTACTTTGATTTTCAAATTTTGTTGTTGATAAGTTTTAAGATGATTGAATGGGATTTATTAACTAATTAGATGTTTTATTAGTTGGTTATCCTAACACACTATTAATTGAATTAGATAAGTGTTTTGCCTTGTTTAGATTTTTTTTTAATTGAAGATCAAATTAACAAAACTCATTTTTAATATTTGTCGAAAAAAAAATTGTTTACAAAATTAATCACGTTCTTGTGATAGTTCCAAAATAACCTGTTATTTTGTTTTAAATTATGTTATGCATTATGCAGCAAGGAACATGCGAATCAGAAATCGGAATTTTCTTTAAGATATATCTCTACGAGCATTGATTTTTAAAAGTTACGTTCTAAATGTCTTTCAAACGCTTTTTAATCTACTTCTTAACGTTATTTACATTAAATTGTTTAGCAGACATTAAGAGTCATTTAAAACATGACTTTGAAAAGCAAATGCCCGTTGGAATATAAAGATAAATCATCAAAAACGCTTTTATAAAGTTGTTAAAAGTTTGAAGAATAAAAGTTTAAAATCAACGTTTAAAATCTATAAGTTTAAAATTTCTCTGAACAATTTTAAAAAAGCATTACTTCCCAAAAACTCCTTATAAAGATATTACAATCATTAACTTGTGTTTTTATTTAACTTTGAAAGAAATTCCTATTTCAGATGTTTATTTTTAAAAAAGATGAATCCGTAATGAAATTGTGTTATCTTGATATTATTTGAAGTTAAAATGATGACGAGGTTTTTATTTAGAAATTGAAATTCCCAGTTAAAAATATTTAACTGGGAATTTCAATTTTTCCTCCGCTTTATTCAATTTTTTTAGCCATGGATGTTCAGGTTGGCTCCGTTCTCGGTCGTCACTCGGTAACAAAAGAACTTTACGCGGTTCATCGAAATAGAAAAATGTATTTGATGTTTCATAATTACTACAAAAAATGGTTGGCAATAACCAATCAGCAGTTTTTAAACAATGCTTTCAACCAACTCAATTCAACTTTTGTAAAAAATTTAGAAGGCGATAATGAACAAATTTATACTCTTGGGCCATATCAATGGTTAGGTAAAATATTACGATAAATATTATTATTTATGATAATATAAATATTGTTTATAATATTTATATATTCTTTCCTGTACGTAATCGAATACTCTTTTATTTTTGTGGTTATTCCGAATATTTAGGAAACGCCGAAGGACTGTTTTTCCGAAAGCTGAAAAGCGATTCATGGATACAAAGAGTAAAGTGGATACTCTGAATTATTTTTTTATAAAAACTCTACTGAAGTTTGTATTTAAAAAAGATTATCCAAAAACGGTAATCTTTGCATTCCTGCAATTTACTTTATTACTTTTTGTTTTGACCTCGATGCGTTAGGCTATAAAAATCCATTTTCGTAACGAAACAATTTTTGAATTGATTCAATAATAATAAATTTGTATATATATTATAAATAATAATAAAATTGTATCAATAATAATAAATGATGTACATTTTACTAAATTGTTTTTTTTTTTATTATTTCAGTATTTGTAATTTTTTAATTGTCATGAAAATAATTTATTAACGTTCAAATAATCATATTATATTTGTTGTTGGTTTATTAATATATAGTTTATTCGTGGAGTTACTGCTTATTGGTATTTAAACATAATAATTACCATCATTCGATTATCTTCATTTTAAGATTCAAAGATTGATTTAGTTAAAAGTTCGGGAAAATCAGGGAATTCTTTAATTTTGTACTATTTTATTTTAATGTTTTTTAGTAAACAATATTCATATTTAGTTAACTAATTAAGTAATTATACAGCTCAAAAGATTGTTCTGGTCATTTATTAACAGTATAAACCAAATAAAACGTTTATGCAAAACATTTTATGTAGGTTTGAGTAGAACTAGTATTATAAATTTATTAGGTGCTTTTTTGTGTAGAAATAGCTGAAACATGAAGGACTTTTAAAGTTTTTTTAAAACATATTGTACTTTCATTCCCTTTTTTTGAAATAAATATAAATTTAAAATTTTTAAATGACAGTTTCATTGAAATAATGAAGAATGTTTGAGTGATCCATTGTTTAAAAAATGGCTGGTAAATGACACAGATAAAAAGTCAAAACATATCAAGTTCAATTCAACTTATCAAACATAGATCAGAGAGCTGTGACAAGTCACATGGAGGGGAAAAAAATGTGTTCAAAAAATCAAAACCAGAATTCTGCTACTTCAAACCTGCAGTCTACATCTTAAAACCTTATAATAGATCAATCTGATAAAACTTGTTCTGAAATCGCCTTCGCACGCAGTACAAAACAATTCTCATTGAACTTGTGTAATGAGAATGGTCTACTATATCAAAAACTGTTTCCTGATAACACAACTGTTAAATCTTATGAGATGGATAGAATAAAACTTGGTTATTAATTTTGGTCTTCGGCATTACTTACATACTTTTAAAAGAAATATCTAAAAATGCCAGAAGAGCTGATTATGTAAATGTCACTGAACTAAAGATAAATTAACTTTCACTAAATTGAATTTTTTTTTTAATTAATTGCTAGTTTGTTGCAGAAAATCTTAGTGAGATATCAGACAGAGACCCTAATGATTCCATCTCTTTAAAGATTTGTTTTTAATCGATTAAAGCTTAATGAGTTTAATAATTAAACAAGATGTTTTATGCATCATCTTTAATGCGAGGCACCTTCTGAAGTTTTATTTCACTAGAAAGCACAAGTTTCTGCTGTTAAAATCAATGACAATTAGTTGTGTTGCAGAACGTAACGTTATAAAATTAAAGGAGAAAAGGTGTGATCTCAAGATGTGATCAATATATTTATGAGAGATTGTTGACTTAAAGTTAGTTAAATTCTGGAAAAAGTTTAAATTGAGCCTCTTTTCTTGAAGCAACTAGTTACATCAGTTCAGAGTTAATCCTATCCAAAAAAAAAAGCTGATTTTCTTATACAGAAGAAATATGTAAATGATCAGCTTTTACTTCGTCTATTAATTCTTTTCTGTTTGCATTTCTTTTCAAATGAATGTGATCTCGCTTTCACACAATTCTCGAAGTTGTTAGAAAAAAGTTCGTTTAATCTTTTGCAAGCATAAAAAAAAAATATCACACTAGAAATTGTTTAGACGAATTTTTAAACCATCAAAGTTGGTATAAAATACAAGGTTGTTTCAAAAGTTGTGATGATGTTGTTGAATCAAGTACTATTAGTACTTAAGGAGCAGGAAAAAGTTTTGAGTGAAGTATGAAGTATGAAATCCAAATTATTACTGCCTTTCTAGATATTAAAATGTTGGTTATTCTTTCGAGCTTTTAGATATTTTGACCTCTTTATGTTTAGTATTAGTTTTTATATTTGTTTCAAAGACCAGTTTGCTAATTTCGACTGTTTTTTGAAAGGGTACAAAGTATTCGATCTTCTGTTTCTTTTTTAACAAACAATTTATTGGTTTTCCATTTAAAACAGAAATATAAAAATTTCTTATATAGAAAGCGGGCTATTTGTTTTCTTTAGAAGGTCTGTGGGTTAATGTTGTGTCTGGGGGTTGATGTCGGCGTTTTAATGCTAAATTATTGAGTAAAAATGATAGAATGTCAGGGGAGTATAAGCCAAATTTCATTAAAAAAGTCAGGGAAAATCGGGAAATTTTATTCCAGAATTATAGTGTATTATAACCAAAATTTTTGTATTATAATCAAAATTTCTTTTTTGCTTATTATAATCCCTGTATTATAATCAAAATTTCTTTTTTGCTTTTTAGGATAGTCCTGTGTAATGGAGACGAACTGTTCTGAATTGTTGTTGTAAGAAAGCTCGGGCCCAAATGACAAAGCTGATAAGCCTGAATTAGGATACATTTTCCTGACTTTGAATATTGTGGTGCTATGCTCTTCCACCACTCTAAAACATCTGTTTTTTTTGCTACCAATGGAGATAGAAGTTATTTTTTCAGTTCTGCTTGAATCCTTGAAGTGTTTTAGAATATCGGTTAAGAACTAAGACCATTCTGAGTTAGAGTCGCCAGAGAAGTCTTGTAAAAATCTAGAATATTATTAGGTGCTCTCTCCAAAACTAAGAGTGAGTCGATTTCCTGAACAGATGAGTCTAGATCGTGTTCAATTTGAATACATTTCGATCATTTTTATATCTATCAAGCTTTGTTTTGAGGAGCTTGCCATCTAAATCTACTTTTAATTTTTTTTTTCTATACTAAATTCATGTTCAAGGCTGAGGATGTCACTTTAGTCGAGGAGACTAATCATATTTTTTTTGTAATTTTTTTGGAGAGCGGTCTCAACTCTCTCTAAACTCTAAAACTCCAAGTTACAAACCTTGACTTAAAATTTCATATTGCGCGGTAACATGTTCATTTACATAAGAAATATAATACATTTTATAATTTGAATTTAACTGATAGTTTAATCAATTTAATCAAACTATGCAATTATTACCAAGTTTACCTGAAAGCTGTATTTCTCAAATTCGGCAATCTCAAATTCGTCACTGAATTCGAAATCAAGGTCAACTTTGCCTTAAAGTAAACTTCGTAATCCGGTATTTGTAATCATAACCCGCTTCCACAGACCAAGAGTATATGCGTTTGGATAAGAAATAAATTAAAGTAAAAGTCAGAAGTAATCGAGTTAGAAAGATCGCATGGAGAAAGCGGACAGATGAAGCATTGTGTTTTTTAATACGCGATTTATTTAATTCTATCTCGATGTTTAAATAATTATTATTTTTATTATGTTGATAACTTTTTAGTAATTTTATTCTTCGTTTATTTTTGTTCTCAGTTTATTTTATAACCGCGTCATAGTAATTATTTCAATATAAGTGCTTTTTGCAACATCGAAGGGTGGAAGACGCAATTGACAGCCGTCACTTGAAATTACAAAAGAATATGGATAATTAGGATAACAATTTTTTTGCACTTTTTTAACTTTTTTCAAAAAAAGCACTATGTAAATACCTGTTTTCCATCTACATACTAGCTTATATTGAATATTTTAGCTTAATAGGATCATTGAAACAGGTAGATGTATCTTTTTTAATTATTTGAACAATCATCTTTTTTTTCTAATATATACTATTATATGTATGTAAAGATACATATGTTAGTTTGAATAACTACCGTTTTATATTATTAGTATTATTAACTTCTATTTAAGGTAATTACCAAAAAAAGTTTAACTATTAGTGCATGGTTGCATTTCAAATAGTAATATTTATTTCAAGTTAACAAAATCTAACTGATAATCATTCTTTGAAATCTGTTTTTAATTTTTTCAAACAACCAGCAATACGTTTTGTCTCTGATTCTCGGAGTCTGAAGAGTTCACAAACTTTTGTATAAGTCCAATGTTTCTTTCAGCACAATCATTTGTGACGCTAAGGTATTTAAAAAAGCACAAATTTCTTGAACGAATCTAAACGTTTCTGCTATCAAATCTATACGTTATTTATTCTAGCATGCTTCCAACCAAATTTTAGTTTCCTTAACTACGTCTAAAACGACAAAAAGAAACAGTTAACAAGTTCAAAAAGTTTAGAACTTTTATTTACTAAAACAGATAGCAGTTTCCTTTAATTAATTTCACTAATATCAGGAACTTCGGGCATCTCCAAGGTCTTCAAAATTTCAGACTTTTGAATTTCAAGGTCAAAACTAGAATGAGTCATGACTACTGCTTTTAGCGAAAGATACCGGGAGTGAGATTTTAAACTATTAAAAAGTAAAGTTACTACATCAATATCCTATTCCTTTTTTATGATTTTTCCTACTTTGAATGAATTGGCTTTTTTAATCTAAGGCCTTCGCCATCCCAAATTTTTGCAAGGCTTCCTTATTTGGTATAGGTATGAACATACTTAAGTTTGGAGTTTGTACAATGTGTGAAAGTGTCCAATGAAACATCAAAAGATCCTGCGGGCGCCCATGTTACGGTATTTCTCTTGTCTACGTTTAATCTTTGCTTCATGTTCTTCGACTATATGTCCGCTTATAAACTGTTTTCTAACATTTTTCTGATCTTCCAAAAATGCTAAACCTTCCGCTTTACTCTCTTTGCTTTTTGGCATATCTTGACTGAGTTGTATAAGCTTTTTGGTATTCTAAAATAATTTTTAAAATTATTTTAGAATGCCAAAAAATGTATTGACCCTTTTTATTAAAGTTATTTAATATTTTTAACCTAAAAATTTCACAAATGGATTTTTTTTTAGGAGAGCATTTAAACTGGATATCATGGTTCCACTAAAATATGTCATAATCTTTTAAATGTCGAATCAAAGAACCACTTTTTCTGCACTGAATAAGTTTGACTAATATTGTTAAATATTGGTTCAAAAGTCATTGTGACATTTGATGTTTTTCCAAAAGATTTGGGCTTTTGCTGTTTTTGCTTCAAAATATAGAGAAAATTAAATAAAACAGGAAAAAGAAAAACAAAAATAATGATCGTTTTTCTTTCATTTTTTGTTTTTGTTATTGAAGTGGAAGAAGCCGATGTGTATTTTATGAATACTTTTTACTTTTAAGTCACAAATCATAAAAAAAAATAATAGTATTAATAAAATACTTAAAAGAGACAAATCGTAAAACACAAAATATCAACAGAAACTAAAATACTATAGCTAAAACACTGTATTATTAAATATGAGTTTTAATATGTGTCAGTTAATTCCTTTACACATTTTTTATTTGTCTGCTAAATTTCGTTGAAAAAAAGGTGGCACAAGCAGTCTATTTGGTGGCACACTTTTGGTACCTATTTTTCTTAATCTGAATTCATTTGCGGGCGATAGAGAGGGGGGGGGGGCAACAAAATAAATTCTTAACTAAAATTTGAACTTTAACAAAATAAAACTTTTTTGTAAACTTTTTATTAATGTTATATATTACTTTTTTTAGATAAAATGAGTGAAAAGATTAATTGTAAGATTACCATTATTTTTATTTTCATCTTCTAATTTATTTATTAGTTGTCTATAATACAAATAGTATTACTATTTACTTGGATATAAGAATACGTAGTAATGTTAAGACTTACTAATATTTTTCTTTCTCTCATCTAATAACAGTATTTCTGAGTAATAGTATTGTTTATTTTATAAGAATTATAACATAATGGTTGAAATTTACATAGTTTCTGTGTATGATTCTATGAATTAAAGTCAGAAACTATATCAAATTATTACTGATATAGTATATATTTATATATATATATATATATATTTTTCTATCATTAAACAATAGAATATATATATATATATATATATATATATATATATATATATATATATATATATATATATATATATATATATATATATATATATATATATATATATATATATAATCATTGCGAACCGCAACTTTGCTGCGAACGGACGTGTCATATTTACAAAGCTAAAAATGGCGAAAAATTTTACAACATCGCAACTAAAAGAAATTTTAGATATTCATGAGAATACAATTATGAAAATCTTCAACGAAAAAATTGAAAGATTAGAAAACAATATTGATAAGTTAAAGGATGACAATAAAATTTTAAAATCTGAAGTTAACGACTTGAAAAAAACAGTTGAATTTGTCAGTGAAAAATACGATAAGATTATCATTGAACAAGCGGGAATTAAAGCAGATCGTTTTAAAACTGACAACAATTTAGAAGTAAGTTTAACTGATAAAATAAAGGACAAATTGGCTGAGATTGAGAACAGAAGTAGGAGGAATAATTTAAGAATTAATGGTTTAGTTGAATCCGTCGACGAAAGTTGGGACGAATGTGAAAAAAAAGTTCACGAGTTTATTAAATCAAAACTTGATCTTCAAGGGAATTTTGTTATCGAATGTGCTCACCGTGTTGGTAAAACTGATAAAATTGATAAGAACAAATTGATAAAGACAAATCTACAGTGCTTGATAAATATATTAAAACAAAACTTTGGGATCAGCGAACCTACGTTAACGAAGACTTCAGCGAAAGAACGAAGGAAATACGTAAAAAATTGTTTGCAGAAGCCAAAGACTTACGATTAAAAGGTAAGTATGCCAAGGTTTCTTATAACAAATTAATTACGCGAGACATGTGAAAAGAAATTTTTTGATTTTACGGATTTTTTACCAGCAAAAATGGATTCAATTCAGAACAAAAATTTAGAATCAAATTTTTTTAAATTTTTTCAAACAAATGATTTTTTTCTAGATGATGAATCAGATCCTGACCTTAATTATTTTAAAGGAGCTGAATCTTTGCAAAGTGAATGTAATTATTTTTATACCCGTGAATTAAAAGATTTCTTGATCATAATAAAGTAAATGCAATTCATATTAATATACGTAGTTTAAAAAAAAACTTTGAAATTTTTCAAAATTTTATTGAGGAAACTTGTAATCTTTTTAACATAATTTGCTTAACAGAAACTTGGTGCAGTTGCGATGACGTAAATTCTTTTATGAACTTTGAACCGCCGGGTTTTAATTTAATTTCATTGGCAAGAAAAACAAACAAACGCGGCGGAGGCGTACTTATTTATGTTAAAAAATGTTTGAGATATTTTACCAGACATGACATGAGCATTTCCGATGCCAATAAAAAGGTTTTAACGATTGAAATTTTAACCAATAAAGCTAAAAATAATTTTATAAGTTGTTGTTATCGCCCACCTTCAGGAGAAATTAAAAATTTCAGGTCATTTTTATGTAATGACGTCATTAAAAAAAGTCACCACTAAAATAAATTTATATATGTATTAGGAGATCACAACTTGGATTGTTTTCAATACCACGTAAATAATAACATTAGAATTTTTTATAATGATATTTTTGAAGATGGAGCGGTTCCATTGATTAACAAACCAACCAGAATTACACACTCATCTGTTTCTCTAATTGATAATATTTTGACCACTGATATCTTTAACGATTCTTTAAAAAAAGGAGTAATAAAAAACGACTTATCTGATCATTTTCCTATTTTCTTTTCTATAAATATAGATAAAAAATTAATATTTAATGAAAAACTAACTTCTAAAAAACGTATTTTTACGAACGATAACCTTGAATCTTTTAGAGAACAATTATCTTTAATTCATTGGAATTTTGTTAATGTTTCCGCTAATGCAAATTTAATTTATAACTCATTTTTCAAAACATTTTATGATATCTATAACGCTAATTTTCCGGTAATTACTCACAATCTCCATGCTAAAAGTATTAAATCACCATGGATTAAAAAGGGTTTGCGTAAGTCTTCTAAAATTAAACAAAAACTATACATTAAATACTTAAAAACAAAAACAAATGAAAACAAAATTATATATAAAAATGATGCTAAACTTTTTGAAAACCTAAAAAAAAAAAAAAAAAAAAATTATTACATAAATTTACTTGAAAAATTTAAATTAAATTTGAAGCGCACATGGTCAATTATAAGGGAAACTACTGGCAGCAAGAAATCTTTATCTCACACTTTACCAGATACAATTAGACATAATAATGATTTTATATATGATAAAAAGGAGATTGCGGAAGAATTTAATAAATACTTTGTGTCTCTAGGGCCTAATCTTGCCAAATTAATTCATAAACCTAACAATCCAATTACTAACTTATATTTCCCTTTAAATTCTTACCTAAACTACTTTGAATTATCTTTTGAAGAATTCGAAAATGCTTTTAAAATGTTAAAGTTAAAAAAATCAGTAGGCCCTGATGGTGTCAACGGAAACATTATTATTAGTTCATTTGATGTTTTAAAAGATGTACTTTTTAAAATTTTTTCAATTTCAATAAAACAACCCAGACGGCACATTTGGTTTTAATCTCGGATTTAAAACCCGTGTAAACACGTGTTTGTTACGATCCAGGCGTAAACCAAAAACACGTGGATTTCACGGGAAGTTTAACTGGAGTTTTACACGTGTTTTCTAAGGTTTCAAACACGAGTTTTTTTATGTTTTAAATACGTGTTTTTGAGGTTTTAAACTCGTGTTTTATGAGGTTTTAAATTCGTGCTTTCTATAGTTTAAAACGGACTTATGACATTTACTAAAGTTTCCAAACGGAAACTTTATTTAATGTCATAAGTTAGTTCAGGCATAAGTTTTCCAAATTTATGCCTGAACTAACAGCTGTTCAGCACGGTTTAATGATAAACCAAAAATACGTAGGTTTTGTTAGACACGTATAGCTTTAATCCGTTTAAACCTTTTTTTATATATACTAAATTATATTTACGACAATTTTGTTGTTTTATTTTTGTTTTTTAAGGTAAATTATTTTACAATAATACTACAAAGAAAAAATTAACAAAGAAATAAAAAACCAAATCATTAAAAATAAGCTAATAAAAGACGCTTGGCACACGGTTACCATACATAATATTTAATTTCGATTGATCGCCTCTTCCGTCATTATAAAATCTAAAATCGTATAACAATACGCTTTCGCATTTTTACAAACAATTCCAGTAGCATCAATGTTCTTTTTAATTTTTCTTAAAAGTCGGGTCTCGAACTTTACTTATTCCTCAATTGAGGTAACCTGTTCAAATTTAATTTCATTTAAATCTTTATCTAAAAACTATTGCAGTAGCCCAAATTTCTTTTTATGTAATGTTGTGACAATCATTTTACGCTAAAACATGACATCATCCATGGGAGAGGTTTCGTTTGTCTGATTTTTTGGTCGATCTGTATTGGTAATGGTTTTTGATGATTCGCCTTAATCTATTTAAAAAAAAAAAACAAATTTTATAATTAATAACAAAATAAATGATTATCTCTATTGTTTTGTATTTTACCTAAATAAATGCACTATAAAAAATACTGTTTGAAAAAACCAGAGTAATGATTCAATGGAAGAGTAAAATTGATTTTTTCCTTATTAATCACGCTTGTTTGTGTCTGTACATTTAAACGGAATCGACCCTTCATTCTTCTTTTCAAATTGTTTTTTAGAGCCACCAACTTCAACCTAAATAAGAGACGCCCTTTAAGAATTTATGAAACCCATTAAGAAACATAAATCATCAAATATACTATTGTACTTTTTAAATATTATAAACTTTTAAATTAAATGCAAATAATTTATTACTTTGGAAAGACCCAGAAGCCCGAGTATTCACAAGTATTTTCATTAGCATTTGTACCAGGATGTAAATCCTCTTTTAATTGATTTTTGCTTATAAATATAGAAATCTTTAAAGGTTGATTCGAAACCATCTCATTTAGGTTTTGTTGCTTGTTAAAGTGCAAATATCCTGTTTTAAGATAAATTAGACTAATATACACTCAAATATAGGTAATAAATATAAATATAAGTTATACATAATATTTAAAAAAACCAAATGCACACATGCACACTGTTCATTAATAGTCACCTACCTTAATCAACATTAATATTATTATCTTCATTAAGTTTCTGAAGTCTTCTTTAAATATATTGTCTTCATCTAGATTATGTGATAACGGTAAAACTCCTAAAAGATAAAATTTACAAAATCAAAATTTACCAGAAATATTAGTGTCATTTAAAATTTTTTGAAGTTAAAGATAAATAACTAGAGTTTTAATACAAGTATTTTCATTAACAGTTGTACCACGATTAATATTTTTTCTCATCGTCTTTTTCGTTGAACATGTGAAAAACTTAGTAGTTGACTTTTAGTAGAATTAGTAAGATTCTTTTAGTAGATTATAAGTAAGTAGAAGACTTATAGTAGAATCTTTTCAATTTATGTTTTTTTGCTTATTAAAACCCACATATTCTGGTTTAAAAATGTTATATATATATATATATATATATATATATATATATATATATATATATATATATATATACATACACACAAACAAAACAAAAAAAGTTCAATATGTGCTAATGCATATCACTAGCCATAGTCTGCTTGATAAAAGACCCTTACCATTATCAGCAAAAAAAATATCATTTCTGCAATCAGATAGACTATGCAAGAAATTTTCTTGCTGGCTTCGGCTCATGCCATATTTTTTATACTGCTGACTCTTTTTTGTATCTTCTCAAACAATTAAAAATTAATTTAACATTTACATAATAATTTTCAAATATAAACAATTGATTTACAGATAAGTAAAGTTACTTACGGACAGTATTTTGCAACAAAGTATTACTAGATTTTGCTGTCAATATTGGTAGAGAAAGTTTATTCAATGAAGCATAGGTAGTATATTGGTGCAGCCTCGTAGCTCGAAGACAAATTTAAACATTCAGGAAATAAATTTCCAGCTAAAACTGATCGATATTTTTTCATATATTCTTTCTACTATGCTGAACTTGTTCTTTTCATTTTTGTTAAATAATTATCATTAATAGGATACCCTATAGCATTTAGTACACACACATTTATATAGGAACAACACTAGTATTTTTCAAATATATATAAATAATAACAATACTAATAGTAATAACAATAATACTATTAACACAAAAAATGTATTTTATATATATATATATATATATATATATATATTTATATATATATATATATTTATCGCAGAAATACACACACATATACAGATACAAATACACACAAATATACATACGCCGAAATACACACACATATGTGTGTATATGAGTACATATTACGTATACATAACATATACATTTATTTATAAGTGTGTGTATGTATGTATGTATGTATGTATGTATGTATGTATGTATGTATGTATGTATGTATGTATGTATATATATATATATATATATATATATATATATATTTATACATACATACATAATATATAGACTTATACAAACACACATATATACATATGAATACATAAATAAACACATACATATTTTATATATGTATTATACATACATATATAAAATATACATTGTATAAATTATATAGATACACAAGTGTGTATGTATATAGATACACGTGTGTATATATATGTGTATTTATATATATATATATACACATATATATACACACGTGTATATTTATATATGTGTGTGTGTTTGTGTGTGTGTATATATATATATATATATATATATATATATATATATATATATATATATATATATATATATATATATATATATTTATATATATATATATATGTGTGTATATACATGCTAATACTTAACAAAAACTGAATTTATTTAACATATAAATATTCTCGACAAATGTTTTCCTGAAAGTTCTTGTTACACACTCTAAAACCTTCCGAATTATAAAAAGGCAATAAATTTGAAAAATCGCGTGCTTTTAGTAATGGTTTTACATTCGTTGCGAAAACTTTCGATAATTTAATGCTCCATTTTTGTAACTGAAAAACCATCACTAAAAACTTAATATCCAAACTGGTTTTTTGGTAAAATGTAGTAGTTAATTTCACGGAATCAAAACCCTATTCTTGACACGTGTTATTCTTAGTGTTTTCGGGAGTTTTAAACACGCAACAGAAACCACGCGTAACTTTTAAACGAATTGTGCCGTCTGGGAAGGAATTTTTCCACAAAGCCTAAAGATAGCAAAGTCATACCAATATTAAAAAACGGTGACTCTACCAACATAAATAATTATCGTCCTATTTCAGTTCTTCCTGCGCTCTCTAAAGTTTTAGAAAGAATTTTGTACACCAAAATATATAATCACCTTACTTTAAACAACTTATTATACAAAAACCAATATGGCTTTCAAAAAAACAAATCCACTGAACACGCAATTCATGAAGTTACTAGAAATATTTCTTACTCATTCGAAAATTCTCAATTTACTTTGGCTGTTTTTATAGACCTAGCGAAAGCTTTTGATACTATTGATCACAAAAATCTTTTTAAAAAGTTAGAGTGGTACGGAATAACTGGTAATGTATTAGTTTTGCTGAAAAGTTACCTTTGTAATAGATAGTGTTGTGACCAAAACTAAAAATTGTAACTAACTTAACTAAAAAAACCGTAACTAAAATTACCCAACTAACTTTTTAGTCTAACTAAAATTAGTCGACTAACTTTTTAGTCTAACTAGATTTAGTCGACTAACTTTTTAGTCTAACTAGATTTAGTCGACTAACTTTTTAGTCTAACAAAATTTAGTTGACTAACTTTTTAGTCTAACTAAAACTAGTCGGCTAACTTTTTAGCGTAAATAAATTAGTCGACTAACTTTTTAGTCTAACTAAATTTAGTGGACTAACTTTTTAGTCTAACTGAATTTAGTGGACTAACTTTTTAGTCTAACTAAAATTAGTCGACTAACTTTTTAGTCTAACTGAATTTAGTCGACTAACTTTTTAGTCTAACTAAATTTAGTTAACTAACTTTTTAGCGTAACTAAAATTAGTCGACTAACTTTTTAGTTTAACTAAATTTAGTGGACTAACTTTTTAGTCTAACTAAATTTAGTCGACTAACTTTTTAGTCTAACTAAAATTAGTCGACTAACTTTTTAGTCTAACTGAATTTAGTCGACTAACTTTTTAGTCTAACTAAATTTAGTTAACTAACTTTTTAGCGTAACTAAAATTAGTCGGCTAACTTTTTAGCGTAAATAAATTAGTCGACTAACTTTTTAGTCTAACTAAATTTAGTGGACTAACTTTTTAGTCTTACTAAATTTAGTGGACTAACTTTTTAGTCTAACTAAAATTAGTCGACTAACTTTTTAGTCTAACTGAATTTAGTCGACTAACTTTTTAGTCTAACTAAATTTAGTTAACTAACTTTTTAGCGTAACTAAAATTAGTCGACTAACTTTTTAGTCTAACTGAATTTAGTCGACTAACTTTTTAGTCTAACTAAATTTAGTTAACTAACTTTTTAGCGTAACTAAAATTAGTCGACTAACTTTTTAGCGTAACTAAATTTAGTCGACTAACTTTTTAGCGTAACTAAATTTAGTCGATTAAAACAAGCTTCAGTACTAAAAACTGAATAACCTATGAAGCCATGAAATTTTCACACACGATGGCACATTATTGTGGCGGTTGAATGTCCCAAATATGGTTCATAGGGGCACGTCAAATCAAATTCGTAACGTATTAAATCAACTTTGATTATTAGAATTTTGTCCCAGCTCTGAGACAACTACCAATGCGGTTGTTGCAACTGTTTATAAACACCCAATGGGTACGGAATCTAAAAAAGGCACCCTTTGAACGTTTAATTAACATTCTGCAGTTTAATTTAACGTCTAATTCGGGGTTGGGAAAGCCAACTTGTTGGGGGTATTTTTGTTCTCACGCTCCAATCACCGCAATTTTTTTGAGAAACATTTTCATTTGACTTAACAACATTCTTGAGTTATGAGTTCGCACGATGCCTAAAAGTGTCATATCTGAAACATCAAAAAAATCCTGCCCACGCCGCTGGTAAAGCAATATACGAAAAATAAAATTTTCGCAAGAATCACAAGCGAAAAGAAACTTGCTAATCGATTCATTTCGAAAGAAGATTTTTGAAACCTACCGAAAGGACTCAGTTAAAAAATAATATCAGTTTTTTACTTCATAAAAATTTGCATGCGCGATAATTGACACTTATGAGTAATGAGTGTTTAATTACTTAGTTAATTGAACGGATTTTTTTAAATGGAACATTTCAATCTTGTTTTTATGACGAATTTCAAGTTTTCTTCTGTAAGTGACCGTTCTTCAAGTGGATTTATCAAAAATTTTCCTTTCGAAATAAATTTTTTGATCATTATTTGAATATTTAATGAAACTTTATCTTCAGTATAGCAAATTTAATATGTTGCTATACTAAAGATAAAGTTTCATTACAAACAGTTTGATATATACAGATTTTTTTTTTTCACATTTCTTGCAGTTAGGCGAATAAACTTCATTTATAGATTTCGTAACGTAGTTATTAAAAGCGCTCATTTCTCAAGTGCTACTTCCGAAAGTGAAACTTTTGGAAGTTTTGGAAGAGCATTATTTGAAATAGCAACTTGCGAAAGTCTAATTTTCAGAAGTATTATTTGCGAAAGTTACTTTGACAAGTTTTAATGCTTCTATATATTCGTTACGAATAAAAATAACTACGAATTGTATATACCCTTTTGAAAGATTTTTTTACAGAAATCTTTGAAACCTTTCGGTTAACAACCCTATTTCAAAGGCTTAAAATAGCAACATAAGAAAAATTATCCCAGATAAGTAACATTCCTAAAATTGGATTTTATTATACATTGCCTATAAATTTTCATTTTCATATTAGTGATATATAGTATTGGAGCCAGCGGAAAGGTGGTGTTGGGGGTATGACACTCACTATCTATTACCATCACAGACGCCACAACTCGTTTAAAAGTTACGCGTGGTTTCTGTTGCGTGTTTAAAACTCCCGAAAACACTAAGAATAACACGTGTCAAGAATAGGGTTTTAATTCCGTGAAATTAACTATTATATTTTACCAAAAAACCAGTTTGGATATTAAGTTTTTAGTGATGGTTTTTCAGTTACAAAAATGGAGTATTAAATAATCAAAAGTTTTCGCAACGAATGTGAAACCATTACTTTAAGCACGGGATTTTTCAAATTTATTGCATTTTTATTATTCGGAAGGTTTTAGAGTGTGTAACAAGAACATTCAGGAAAACATTTGTCGAGAAAATTTATATGTTAAATAAATTCAGTTTTTGTTAAGTATTAGCATGTATATATATATATATATATATATATATATATATATATATATATATATATATATATATATATATATATATATATATATATATATATATATATATGTATGTATATATATATATTTAAATATATATATATATATATGTATATATATATATATATATATATATATTTAAATATATATATATATACATATAAATATATATATATGCACACACATATTATATATATATATATATATATATATATAATATATATATAAACACATATATATACACACGTGTATCTATATACATACACACTTGTGTATCTATATATTTTATACAATGTATATTTTATATATGTATGTATAATACATATATAAAATATGTATGTGTTTATTTATGTATTCATATGTATATATGTGTGTATGTATAAGTCTATTATTATGTATGTATGTTACATACATACATAATATATAGACTATATATATATATATATATATATATATATATATATATATATATATATATATATATATATATATATATATATATATATATATATATATATATATATATATATATAAGTATGTGTGGTATATATGTATGTATGGGTATATAGGCACAAATAAAAAAGTGAAATTGTAAAGAAATGGAGATTTTTTTTATCTGACAGTGATAAAACCAGATAACTCTTTTATTTTAATGTCGAAAAAAAGTTTCACAATTAATTTTTTCCCTAAGTTTGGATTAGTGGGCCTATTACCCGCCGGGCCTTAATACCCACACTTACCTTATATATATATATATATATATATATATATATATATATATATATATATAATATATATATATATATATATATATATATATATATATATATATATATATATATATATATATATATATATATATATATATGTATATACATATATACATACATACACACTTATAAATAAATGTATATGTTATGTATACGTAATATATACACATATACACACATTTGTGTGTTTATTTTGGCGTATGTATATTTGTGTGTATTTGTATCTGTATATGTGTGTTTATTTCTGCGATGAATATATAAACATATATATATATATATATATATATATATATATATATATATATATATATATATATATATATATATATATATACTATATATATATATATATATATATATATATATATATATATATACATAAAATACATTTTTTGTGTTAAAAGTATTATTGTTATTACTATTACTATTGTTATTATTCTTATGTTTGAAAAATACTAGTGTTGTTCTTATATAAATGTGTGTGTACTAAATGCTATAGGATATCCTAATAATAATAATTATTTAACAAAAATGAAAAGAACAAGTTCAGCATAGTAGAAAGAATATATGAAAAAATATCGATCAGCCTAAGCTAGAAATTTATTTCCTGAATGTTTAAATTTGTCTTCGAGCTGCGAGGCTGCACCAATATACTACCTATGCTTCATCGAATAAACTTTCTCTACCAATATTGACAGCAAAATCTAGTAATACTTTGTTGCAAAATACTGTCCGTAAGTAACTTTACTTATCTGTAAATCAATTGTTTATATTTGAAAATTATTATGTAAATGTTAAATTATTTTTTAATTGTTTAAGAATTCTTATCTTAAGATACAAAAATAAGTCAGCAGTATAAAAAATATGGCATGAGCTGAAGCCAGCAAGAAAATTTCTTGCATAGTCTATCTGATTGCAGAAATGATATTTTTTTTGCTGATAAAGGTAAGGGTCTATTATCAAGCAGACTATGGCTAGTGATATGCATTAGCACATATTGAACTTTTTTTGTTTTGTTTGTGTGTATGTATATATATATATATATATATATATATATATATATATATATATATATATATATATATATATATATATATATATATATATATATATATATATATATATATATATATATATATATATATAATATATATATATATATAACATTTTTAAACCAGAATATGTGGGTTTTAATAAGCAACAAAACATAAATTGAAAAGATTCTACTATAAGTCTTCTACTTACTTATAGTTTACTAAAATAATCTTACTAATTCTACTAAAAGTCAACTACTAAGTTTTTCACATGTTCAACAAAAAAGAAAATGAGAAAAAATATTAATGGTGGTACAACTGTTAATGAAAATACTTGTATTGAAACTCTAGTTATTTATCTTTAACTTCAAAAAATTTAAAATGACACTAATATTTCTGGTAAATTTTGTTTTTGCAAAGTTTATCTTTTAGGAGTTTTACTGTTATCACATAATCTAGATGAAGACAATATATTTAAAGAAGACTTCAGAAACTTAATGAAGATAATAATATTAATGTTGATTAAGGTAGGTGACTATTAATGAACAGTGTGCATGTGTGCATTTGGTTTTTTTAAATATTATGTATAACTTATATTTATATTTATTACCTATATTTGAGTGTATATTAGTCTAATTTATCTTAAAACAGGATATTTGCACTTTAACAAGCAACAAAACCTAAATGAGATGGTTTCGAATCAACCTTTAAAGATTTCTATATTTATAAGCAAAAATCAATTAAAAGAGGATTTACATCCTGGTACAAATGCTAATTAAAATACTTGTGAATACTCGGGCTTCTGGGTCTTTCCAAAGTAATAAATTATTTGCATTTAATTTAAAAGTTTATAATATTTAAAAAGTACAATAGTATATTTGATGATTTATGTTTCTTAATGGGTTTCATAAATTCTTTAAGGGCGTCTCTTATTTAGGTTGAAGTAGGTGGCTCTAAAAAACAATTTGAAAAGAAGAATGAAGGGTCGATTCCGTTTAAATGTACATACACAAGCAAACGTGATTAATAAGGAAAAAAGCAATTTTACTCTTCCATCAAATCATCACTCTGGTTTTTTCAAACAGCATTTTTTATAGTGCATTTACTTAGGTACAATACAAAACAATAGACTAAGATAATCATTTATTTTGTTATTTATTATAAAACTTGTTTTTTTTTAAATAGATTAAGGCGAATCATCAAAAACCATTAACAATACAGATCGACCAAAAAATCAGACAAACGAAACCTCTCCCATGGATGATGCCATGTTTTAGCGTAAAATGATTGTGTCACACCATTACATAAAAAGAAATTTGGGTTACTGCAATAGTTTTTAGATAAAGATTTAAATGAAATTAAATTTGAACAGGTTACCTCAATTGAGGAATTAGTAAAGTTCGAGACCCGACTTTTAAGAAAAATTAAAAAGAACATTCGGTGCTACTGGAATTGTTTGTAAAAATGCGAAAGCGTATTGTTATACGATTTTAGATTTTATAATGACGTAAGAGGCGATCAATCGAAATTAAATATTATGTATGGTAACCATGTGCCAAACGTCTTTTATTAACTTATTTTTAATGATTTGGTTTTTTATTTCTTTGTTTATTTTTTCTTCGTAGTATTATTGTAAAATAATTTGCCTTAAAAAACAAAAATAAATCAACAAAATTGTCGTAAATATAATGTAGTATATATAAAAAAAGGTTTACATGTTTAAAGCTATAAACGTGTCTAACAAAACCTACGTATTTTTGGTTTATCATTTAACCGTGCTGAACAGCTGTTAGTTCAGGCATAAGTTTGGAAAACTTATGCCTGAACTAACTTAAGGCATTAAATAAAGTTTCCGTTTGGAAACTTTATTTAATGCCATAAATCCGTTTTAAACTATAAAAAACACGAATTTAAAACCTCTTAAAACACGAGTTTAAAACCTCAAAAACACGTATTTAAAACATAAAAAAACTCGTGTTTGAAACCTTAGAAAACACGTGTAAAACTCCAGTTAAACTTCCTGTGAAATCCACGTGTTTTTGGTTTACGCCTGGATCGTAACAAACACGTGTTTATACGGGTTTTAATTCCGAGATTAAAACCAGATGTGCCGTCTGGGATGGAACTATAAGAGATGGACGTGCTGCATATTGTTTTACATCAAAGAGGCCGCAGAAACCAGCGAGCCATGCGAGTTTCCGACAAACTCTTAATTTTCACCCGTCAACAAAAAAATATATTAAAATGGCTGCCCTTAGTTTTTAAACAGAAACTCTGATCACGTGGTATTAGTTTAAATTTTATAGCATTTGTTTAATAAGACTGTTCGGGATAAGTTACTACTTCACGTGTTGACAAATTACTAAACAAATTACACCAAGGAAAAGGAAATCAGTTGTCAGCACGAACAGATTTTCATCATTTTTCCAAGATAAACATTTGTAAATTTGGGAACTTTTTTCGTGTAAACAAAGTTCTATCAATAATAAAATAGATCTGTAAAGATAATTTTAAATTGACTAAAAAAAGTAAAGCGAAAAGTAAAAATGCTTAAATAAAATTTTTAGTCAAGGTCTGGTTTCATGCAACTCCTTGGTCCTTCATTCACCAGCCATAGTTTTGTGTATTTTTTTAGTATTATTTCCGATATGTCGCCATTTTTTGCCTCGACTACTCTATAAGCTCCATAATATATATTCCACTGAGCATTGTTTTTTAGTAGGTGTATTTTCTAATGGGCTTTTTATAACTCGTTTGATAATGCAAAACCTTTTAAAAAGATATATTATTATCAGTGTTATTTCTTAAAATATAAGGAATATCTAGCTATATAAAATTAAACTTAAAATCTGATTCTATTGTAGCCATTCTTGACGATTTTTTTATTAATCAAATAAACATATGTAACTTATATCATTGTATGGAGCTTGACTTGACTTAAAAAATGAGGGGTCATTCGGCCTTTGAAGTTGAGCGGATCTAAAGTTATTGAATTTTTTGTAGTGCAATAATTGATGATTTTTTGACGAAAAGTATAGGGCTTGAGTATGGAAAATTTGCATTGTTATGGCACCGAAAATTTGCATTATGTCACGCAAAATCAAAACAAAAAACGTTATAAAATATGCGAAGGAAGATAGTTATATATATATACATAATTTCTATATACAAATCCTTAGAACCTATTATTCAAGAAAACATAAATAAATACTTGTTATAAAAAGAGGAAAGAGTAAACTTGCAATTTCCACCTGGACACTTTTAAAAAACACTTTTTTTTTCCTATAAAAATAAACCTTGAAGTTTTGAAACGCTAAGAACTAAAAATTTATGTATAAAAGTTAAAAAGTGTGCACATTCCATTTGATTTGTCATCCCTTTTTTAATGTATACGGAAATTTTTATAAAAATTGGTTGTGTTTTGGTACTAAGGAATCCTAACCTTTAAAAGCTTTGTTTTAAAAAAATGTTCCCGCTTCGAGCTTTTTTCTTAAAAGTGGTCTTAAGATATGGATAAAATTTAAATGAAGCCATATAAACCATAGTACTTTCTATATATGACTGGAAAGAGGTTGTGTAACACTAATTGATGCAAAAACCTTAAGGTGTTTGCTTAAGCGTACAAAAAGATATAAGAGAGTAAAGTTCATGAAAGTTACGTGTTTTTTTTCAAACGTCAAATGTTTTTCGTTGAGCCGTGGAATCGCTATCTATTGCTGTTATCTTGAATAACTAAAAGGAAGTTGATGTAACTGATTAGACGAGACCAAAAGTTTTCGACGAATCCGACAGACTTTATAATTTAATTTCTATTGTTTAAAACAAAAGATTTGTAACAATGCGCAATAAGCATGGTTCGCAAAAAAAAAAAAAATAGGTTGCACGTCCATCTCTTATAGGCCATGCTATTACCGATATTTAGTTTGATCATTCGGCAAATTAAGATGTTATTATAATTATTAGCAAATCTCGGCAATCGATATATATATTCTTATACTGAGCAAGTATAATTTTTAATCGGCAATTATTCTTACGGCAGTTTTCAACTTACCACCTCCCCCCCTCCCCAACCCCTGTATACTAGCGAATATACTTAGTCTCTAAATATTTAATTTCATATAAGCGATAAGAAGTACCAACTTATTAACGCTAACTTCCATCATTTTTCTCAACAAGCTTGACATTTAATACGAAAGCTTATATATGCAACGTTATCATTACATTCATAATTAAAACTTTATCATTTTCTCATTTTTTCAACGTACGGACAAATAAGCACGGAATTGCGCTTAAATTGGTTGGCGTATTTAGGTTATGTTTGTTACAATTTAAGTACATTTAAGCTTCGGCAATTTATTTATTCTAAAATGCATACCAAATGTTAAACGTATTAATAGAGTTTTTAAAATGCAAAACATTTAATAGCATTTACCGAGAGGCTCATTGTCCGCATTTAAAAATGCAACCTCCGCAATTAAATCGTGTAAAACTGTAAAATAAGATAAACATTCTGTTAAATGGCAGCGGTCGCTTTATCAAACCAGAAAATTTCTTATCACTTTTTAATTACTTAAAAAATGCAGAATATCTATCATTTTAAAGTACATTTCCACTTTTTGTTAAAAAAAAATTAAGTTTCGATATATTTTTCCCAAAATAATGTTTTTTATTTGGTATTAAAAATTTAATTTTTAGTCGTATATAATTTCATTTAATTATATTAAATATGGCTGTATACTAGGCAGCAGCAATTTTTGGCTTTAAATTGCTTCAAGCTGGAGTAGATAGTTTGTTAGAAAATAAGAGTTTTAGCGTGAAAAGTAAGATGTAAAGTTAACTAGAAGCAATCTTATTTAAAAAGTAAGTTTGAAATATCAACTTAAATGAACCGCATTTAAGACGCCATTTTTTGTAGAATTATAAAGAAATGGTAAGGTTAATGAAATCATTCATTATGAAATATAAAGTTGGGTGGGTCATAATTAACACATGAAAATATAAAATACATTTACAAATGTAAAAAAACTTAAATTTAAATAACATAGAATCGGGAAGACTTGCTACGTTCATATTTTGCACTTAGTTTTATAGTCTAATTAAGCAATTGGTTTTTCTAAAAAAAAAATTGAAAATCGGATAATGATACTTTGCAAAAAATTGCGATAATTGTAGCCTGGAAACATAAAAGCCCTCAAGTTTCTGGGGTCCCCCCCTGTCCCAAACATGAGAGCAACAACTTTATAAAATCATTTTTTAAACATGTTAAACCTTTTTTGACCTTGTTTTAAACCTTGTTTGATTGTTTTTAAAACAAAACAGTTCAAGTTCTAAATTTAAGAGTTTTTATTTAAGAACAATAAAATAAATTCAAAAATAATTATTACAACAAGATGTTTCCGTATTACATTGATTAAATTGCACCAATTTTAAACCAAATTAAAAATTCTAAATTTTCGTACAAAAAAATCAACATTTGAAAACATTCAGCCGTCATCCTGTTTCGCTTAGCATACAAATTGTTTAATGCATCAGAAAAAAGGCGCTCACTTGGTGCACTGGTAGCAGGTGTACATAAAATCATCGTTGAAATGTAATACAATATTGGAAAAACATATTGATTTTGATGCCAAAACTCTACAACATTTTGTTCGTGCACTGACAATCTTATATATTCACTGATTTCTTTTTTTAAATCTAAGGTTACATTTTTGTCACTATCACTTCCGGAATCATCTTCTTCATCCTCAAATGACAACTTAAATTTTTTTGATTCCTTTGTCACCTTTTTAATTAAAATTATTTCACCAACTCTTTTTGAGAGATAAAAATCTGACAAAAATTCTTTCACAATTTTTAAATATTTCTTTTTTTCGTACTTTTCAAAGAATTGAAAACTTTTATAATTTGGATCCAAAAAAGTGGCACACAATAAAAAGGAATTATTCTCTAATTTATATAAATCTTTGCAAGTTTGTAAAGATTCTAACAAATGTGATTTCAATATTACAATTAAAGAAGGAGTTTCACTTTTATTCTTACTCAGCTGCTTCTCAAGGTACTTTATACTTGGAATAATTAAAGAACACGTTGCATACCTATCGCCAGATAGTAAAACACTTACTTGATTAAAGCTTAATAAAGCATTTACCGTTAATTAAGTTTAACCATTTCATCTTCATCGAGTAAATATTTTCTCATATCTTTGTATTGTTATTTCGAATTAAAGATATCTTTTACGTAGGAGTGAAGCTTAAGCATTTGCTCTGCCATGAGAAACGTAGAGTGCCAACGAGTTTTCACATCTTGAATCAAATGAAGTATGTGATTTTTTTCGACGCCTTGTCGTGTTTGACTTTTCTCTAATAAATCATTAAGTTGAGAAGAATGATTGTAAGATGTAACAATTTTCCTGCACTTAGTTAATGTTCTTGCAATGAAAAAGAATTTAGACGAACTATCTTTTTCACCTTCTTCAACTAAATCTATGACATTTTTAACAACTAATTGCAAAACATGTCCTATGCATCTTATTGGTTGAATGTTTAAACAAACTTTTAAAGAATTTAGACAGTTGCGTACGTTACTGGCGTTGTCTGATACTATACTCATTATTTTATCATCTACTTTAAACTTTTCTACAATTTTTAGCAAAGCCTCTTTTAAATTATCTGCATCATGGCGGCCATTAAGGTATGCAAAGCCCAAACAAAAACTGATGAAACTTGTTTTGTCAGAAATGAGATGTGCAGTTGCAGATATATAACTATAGTTTTGACAGGACGTCCACCCGTCAGTAGTAATAGATAAAACTTTAATTGATAATAATTTTGATTTCAAAAGTTCATTTTTTTCTCGATATAAATCAGTTAAAAGAGATCTTAACTTTTTTCGGCAAGGCACTTTATACTTTGGATTTAAACACAAAACAAATTCTTTAAATGCACTACTTTCTACCAACATAAATGGAAGACAACAGGCAATAATGAAAATTAAAAGAGCTCTATCAATCTTTTCGCTAACTTCTTTTGACAAGCCACTCATAGTTCGTTTTTTTTTGGCGTTATTATTTTGTGATCATGTTCAAGATGGTAATCTAATATACTCTTTGATGTTTTACAAGAGTACTTTTTAGGTCTGTTACTATTACATTGATTGCATATCCATTTTGATGTTTCCTCCTCGATTGAGTAATATTCGTATGTAGTTTTAGCTGCTTCTTCAATGGACTGAGCATCAACTTCAATTTCTGTTTGACCGGATGAAAAACTTGAACTTGTTTCGCTATCGTTATGATCTGCAGGGTTTTGTTCATCTATAGACTTTCTTTTATTCAATCTTTTCTTCGTCAGATTCATCAAATCAGATATTGGAGCAGCATATTCAATTGGAGAAAACGTATTATTTTTCGGCATAGTTTAAAAATGCAATTTCTTAAAGTAAATTTAAATATATATTTGAGAATAACGGTTTATCTAATATATAGCGGGAAACCATTACTTTGAGGTGTCAGTTAAGACATTCCTTAAATTTTGTTGTGTTGAGAAATTATATGAACATAATATGAATTAAGACAAATAAATCAACTGAAAGACATTCATTAAAATTTATTGTTTTTAAGAAATTTAAAATACGTAATATAATTTGTGACAATTAGGTAATAAAAATGTTTTGTTTGTACATAGTATTGCCCCACATTTTCTGTCATTGAATTAAATAAAAATTGGTTTGTTAGTAGAACAACTCCGCCAAAAACAGCTGATATTTTATACCGAATACATAATTAGTTATTAGCATTTTAATAATAATTAAAAAAAAAAAAAAAATTGAGAGTTGAACAAGATATATATTCAATTACACAATATAGAAATAATAAAAAACATTAATTGCGTAACAAATTGTTACGCAATTAATGTTTTTTATTATTTCTATATTGAGTAATTGTTACTAACAACTACAATCATATTGTAGTCACTGTAAAAACTGCGTTTTATGAGTGTAGAACAAAATAAATTCGGTATTATTACCTCAAAAAATGATTGCTGGTATTATATAAAAGAAATCCGAAAAGGCTTCTGCATACAACACATTTCAAAAATATGGCACCATTTTTTTTCTAATAGTTTATGGTTCATTTTAATTAGAAATTGAAAAAATCCAGATTTAAAGCGCTTTTCATTGAAAGTTAAAACAAGTACTTAGTAATAAGGGGGGAGTAATTGGATACAGTTTTTTTACTATTACAAAACTCCAAGTGTATATCTCGCAAACTTAAAAAAAAAAATTTTCTCCAAAAACTTGAAAAACTCTGAAAATCAACTTTGAAAGAGATGCCATGGAGATCTAAATTGTAACTTACAGCAATTTGTTATTAAAAAATTGGCGCTCAAACCACTTCACAACTAACACATAACAAGATTTAAAAAAAGTATTTTTTGGGTAAAAGTAACAATATATTTTTCGCAAATTAAAAACTTAGTCGACTAAATTTAGTCAAACTAAAAAGTTAGTCGACTAATTTTAGTTACGCTAAAAAGTTAGTCGACTAAATTTAGTTAGACTAAAAAGTTAGTCGAATAAATTTAGTTAGACTAAAAAGTTAGTCGACTAATTTTAGTTACGCTAAAAAGTTAGTTAACTAAATTTAGTTAGACTCAAAAGTTAGTCGACTAAATTCAGTTAGACTAATAAGTTAGTCGACTAATTTTAGTTAGACTAAAAAGTTAGTCGACTAAATTTAGTTAGACTAAAACTAACCTTAACTCCCACCCCTAATAATAGAAAGCAATTTGTTTATGCAGATGAAAGTACATCATCTAGTTTGTTAAATGTAACATGCGGAGTTCCGCAAGGATCCATATTAGGACCTCTTTTATTTTTAATTTACATTAATGACCTTTTTAAAGCTTCAAATCTAATTACAATTATGTTTGCTGATGATACCAACTTATTTCTCTCTCATAATAACATAATAACATTATTTAACAACATAAACATTGAACTGGCTAAAGTTTCTAATTGGTTTAAATTAAACAAATTATCATTAAATATTGAAAAAACTAAATGGATTCTTTTCCATCCAGCTGGTAAAAAACACCAATTTCCAATTAATATGCCAAATCTTTTTATTGATGATATTCTCATTAAACGGGTTATAGTGACAAAATTTTTAGGTATGTATATTGATGAAAGTCTTACTTGGACGAACCACATTGCAAATTTATGTAATAAAATTTCTAAGAGTAAAGGGATTTTATACAAAGCAAGAAGCGTATTAAACAAACATACATTAATTCAATTATATTACTCACTAATTCGTTGCCATTTAAGCTATGCTAATATTGCTTGGGGCAGTACAAATAAAGGAAAACTCGAACCTCTTTATCGGCAACAGAAGCATGTTGCACGGCTTATAAATTTTAAAGGCCGTTTTGCTCATGCCAAACCTCTTTTATATGAAATGAAAGTTCTTAATATATACGAACTAAATGTTTTTAATATTTTATGTTTCATGTTTCAATGTAAAACAAACTTATCGCCTATTTCTTTTCATAATTTATATCTACAAAAAGACAAAAATAAATATATATTAAGGAATAATAATTTAATTCGACAACCGTTTTCTCAAACTAATTTTGGAAAATTTTGTATTTCTTTTCGCGGACCATTTTTATGGAACAATGTAATTTTAAATGCTCCAAATGATATTTCTCAAGATTGTACTTTAAATTCTTTTAAATTTAATCTTAAAAAACTAATTTTTTCAATTACAAATATATTGATTTACTTTTAAAATATTTTCAAGTTTATTTAATTAATTTATTCTGTAGACTAATGTTTAATGTGAAAAAAACGTTATTTGTGTATATACTTTTTATATTATTTTAAATTTAAAATAAGTGTTTTACTTCAGCGGTTCTCGGTGACAAGACCTGCCGGTCTTCTTCGAGTTTCCGCGTTCTTTATTATTTTTATTACAAAATCTTTTTATTGTATTTTCTTTCTTCTATTTAGATTTTTGTTTTTTTTATTTATAAAAACTGTTAAATGAATTGTTAAAAAGTTGTAATAAAGAACAAAAAAATAATAAAAAAAAATAAAAAATATATATATATGTAGCTGTTGTATAAATAAAACTGATATACATTGTTTGAAACAGTTGGTTTGTTATGATTGTTTAGATGCACAAGCTATCCAAGGCTTGAATGAAAAAATAAGTTAGTAATTCTCTTTTGTTATTTTATTTATTATATTATATATTATCTTATAATATTATAATATTATTACAATATAAGTTAAAAAAAACAACATAGCTGTAGTTAATTTAAAAAAATGAATCTAAAACCATCATTATCATCATTTTGTTTTTATGTCATTCCTCGGCAATTTGTTATTTTTCTTTTTTTAGACACTATTGAAAAGACAATAAGTATGCATTTTGTTGTATCGTTTAATACTTTGTTGAGAAATTGTTATTTATGTATCTCATTTATTTACTATTAGTTACTTTCTTTATTTGTTTTTTAGACAATTTAGTTAACACTAGTAAGTAAATTTTGTTTTGGATTTAAAAATTTGATATGCAATATATATAAAAAACCTAGTTTGAATATATAGTTTGTGTATATAAAGCACAAACCTGAATATTGTATTACTATTATTTTTTAAATAAATAGGTTTATAATTATTTTTATTCTTTAATGAAACCATTATTAAGTTTCTCAAGTAAGATTTTCTTTTTTCTGGTTTTAAAATAACAAGTTATGAAGTTTTTTCTTTTGTATCAATTTTATTGAATTAATGTTTATCTTCAGCAGGACTTTATCTTCATCTATCAGCAGCAGCAGGGCTTATAAAGGCATGGCCGACGACACGGGTTTCGAAGTAAAGGGGCACAATTGTCTATTTCTAAAAAAAGTCCTCTGTATCTAAAATTTTTGCTAAAAAAAAAGGTCCTTTTAAAAAAAAATTGGGGAGGGGGGGAGGTGCACATGTACCTCTCCCCGCCTTCTGGAGTTTTCAACCCTGGGATTTTAATAATAATAAGTTAGTGCAATAAAATTTCAAAGAGTATAGGCATTTTATACAAAATAAGGAACGTTCTTGATAAACCTTAATTCAATTATATTATTCGCTAATTCATTGCCATATTAACTATGCAAACATTGGTTGGGGTAGCACTTATAAAAGTAAACTTAAACCTCTCTATTGGCAACAGAAGCATGTAGCACGCCTAATGAATTTCAAGGACCGTTTTGCTCACGCTAAGCTTCTCTTATATGATATGAAAGCACTCAATATATACGAGTTAAATGCTTTTAATATTCTTTGCTTTATGGATAAATGCAAGACCCAACTATCACCCGTTTATTTTCGTAACTTGTATTTACATAGAGATAGAAATAAATATATTTTAGGGAACGATAATTTAATTCAATAACCATTTTCTCAAACCAATTTTGGAAAATTTTTTATTTTATTTCGCGGACCATTTTTATGGAATAGTATAGTTCCAAATACTTCTAAAGATTTTTCTCAAGAATGTAATTTTGATTCTTTTAAACAAAATCTTAAAAAAACTCATTTTTTTTAACTAAAAATATACTAATGTACTTTAAAGTTTTTGAAAATCCCTTATCTATATTAGTATATGTATACATTTAATGTATATTCTTATTTATTTACTTTTTTGTTTGTTGTTTGATCAACAAGCGGGCAATTCCACATCAAATCACCCAGTCCATTGAACCATGTGTCTTCCTTTTGTGTTATATTTTGACACGTTATTCCTAATTATAAAAAAATATTGCATGCAAAATTTTAGCTAAAAAAGTTTAGCGGTTGACAAGATATTGCAATTTTAATACTGACCTGGTTTCCCAAAATGACCCGGTTTTCATAACACTCTGAAAAAACATTTTTCTTAAAATAATAAGAAATAAAAATGGCAAAAACATGAAAATGAACATATATAATGTTTTTTTGATGCTGAATTCAATAAATGTACTTAAAATGCTCAAATATAAAAAGGACATGCATAAAAATTATTAAAACAACTAGTTTCTATAAACCAACTTTGGGGCCCAATATCTCAAAACACCCCCATCAAAAAATTTTTTTTTTTGCTGGTAATATTTTCAGCTGTTTATAATCTTACTAGGCACAAAAAATCTAACTGGAAAAACAACTAAAACATACGGAACTTTAATTTCAAAGATGTATTACTTTTTCAAGAAATTCCCAAAAAATATTTGTAAATAAAATAAAGTTAATCGTAATTTAAAAAGCTACTTAAATATACAAGATTTGTAAAGGTATCAAAGATGAAAGTTATTTTGACTGTGTCTGTAATAGTTTACAATATTGCTCCCATTTTACTTGTACTTCCTCTATTTCAGCATTTTCAAACACATAGTTTCTACCAGAACTAGAGCAAGTTTGTGAAACAGATAGTTTTTTCAATATGTTGGTGTTTGGAATAAAACAGTAGTCGTCTCTTTCAGGCCAGTTAAAACAGATTGATGGACCATTTGGATGAAGAAACTTAACTTTAGCATCAACTTCTTCTAAGTTGGTTTTAGTTACAATGCCGATCCACCACTTATCATCACAGACTACAGCGACATAACAACCTAAAGTGACAGTATCAAGTTGAGATATGTCTTGTTTCTTTTTAAGATTGTGGATTATTGTATAATTAGTGTCTGTACTACACCTCTTTGCCCCAACCTTGTTATCTCCAAGATGTATAAATTGATGAAAGCTACGAGTACCAGGTAGAGTTGTTACACCAGTGTACCTTTCTTTTTGCTTTCCACGTTGCAATTGTAAGCCCAATCCCTTTAAGTAAATGAAGTTAACAACTTTGATTTTATCAATACAAAATTCATACATAGCTTCTGATGTGAGAATTTGGTTTCTGTACGGTCGTTTTAAACTTTCTTGTGCTGTTAATCTTTTTACAGTACCACCAATCCCATCGCATGGTGACTTTCCGTGGGACGTGGCAAAAAAGTTCCATTCAATTTTAAGGCAAAATTCGCTCTCTAGTTGACATAGATTGTAAAAGCTTTTACAATTTTTGTACTGTCCTGTGCAACCATCAGTGAATAAATGTAATTTGGACAGATTGGAAAATTTTATTTTTAATATTGGTATAATTAGTTGGAATATTTTGTGCACATAAGTTACATCATGTATAATGTCATCTGATATAAAACAGTAAGAAATATGTTTCAGTTCACCTTTATCATCTTTATAGTATATAACTAATGGATGTAAAGAACATTGTTGGGTGTTCCAATGATAGCTCTGTATTTCATCTTGGACAACAAAAGCATAATTTTCAGCAAAGTCGCCAATAATGATAATGTTTGATTGATCCATATATTGTTTCAGTTGGTTAACCCAGACGGCACATTTGGTTTTAATCTCGGATTTAAAACCCGTGTAAACACGTGTTTGTTACGATCCAGGCGTAAACCAAAAACACGTGGATTTCACGGGAAGTTTAACTGGAGTTTTACACGTGTTTTCTAAGGTTTCAAACACGAGTATTTTTATGTTTTAAATACGTGTTTTTGAGGTTTTAAACTCGTGTTTTATGAGGTTTTAAATTCGTGCTTTCTATAGTTTAAAACGGACTTATGACATTTACTAAAGTTTCCAAACGGAAACTTTATTTAATGTCATAAGTTAGTTCAGGCATAAGTTTTCCAAATTTATGCCTGAACTAACAGCTGTTCAGCACGGTTTAATGATAAACCAAAAATACGTAGGTTTTGTTAGACACGTATAGCTTTAATCCGTTTAAACCTTTTTTTATATATACTAAATTATATTTACGACAATTTTGTTGTTTTATTTTTGTTTTTTAAGGTAAATTATTTTACAATAATACTACAAAGAAAAAATAAACAAAGAAATAAAAAACCAAATCATTAAAAATAAGCTAATAAAAGACGCTTGGCACACGGTTACCATACATAATATTTAATTTCGATTGATCGCCTCTTCCGTCATTATAAAATCTAAAATCGTATAACAATACGCTTTCGCATTTTTACAAACAATTCCAGTAGCATCAATGTTCTTTTTAATTTTTCTTAAAAGTCGGGTCTCGAACTTTACTAATTCTTCAATTGAGGTAACCTGTTCAAATTTAATTTCATTCAAATCTTTATCTAAAAACTATTGCAGTAGCCCAAATTTCTTTTTATGTAATGGTGTGACAATCATTTTACGCTAAAACATGACATCATCCATGGGAGAAGTTTCGTTTGTCTGATTTTTTGGTCGATCTGTATTGGTAATGGTTTTTGATGATTCGCCTTAATCTATTTAAAAAAAAAAAAACAAATTTTATAATTAATAACAAAATAAATGATTATCTCTATTGTTTTGTATTTTACCTAAATAAATGCACTATAAAAAATACTGTTTGAAAAAACCAGAGTAATGATTCAATGGAAGAGTAAAATTGATTTTTTCCTTATTAATCACGCTTGTTTGTGTCTGTACATTTAAACGGAATCGACCCTTCATTCTTCTTTTCAAATTGTTTTTTAGAGCCACCAACTTCAACCTAAATAAGAGACGCCCTTTAAGAATTTATGAAACCCATTAAGAAACATAAATCATCAAATATACTATTGTACTTTTTAAATATTATAAACTTTTAAATTAAATGCAAATAAGTTATTACTTTGGAAAGACCCAGAAGCCCGAGTATTCACAAGTATTTTAATTAGCATTTGTACCAGGATGTAAATCCTCTCTTAATTGATTTTTGCTTATAAATATAGAAATCTTTAAAGGTTGATTCGAAACCATCTCATATAGGTTTTGTTGCTTGTTAAAGTGCAAATATCCTGTTTTAAGATAAATTAGACTAATATACACTCAAATATAGGTAATAAATATAAATATAAGTTATACATAATATTTAAAAAAACCAAATGCACACATGCACACTGTTCATTAATAGTCAACTACCTTAATCAACATTAATATTATTATCTTCATTAAGTTTCTGAAGTCTTCTTTAAATATATTGTCTTCATCTAGATTATGTGATAACGGTAAAACTCCTAAAAGATAAAATTTGCAAAATCAAAATTTACCAGAAATATTAGTGTCATTTAAAATTTTTTGAAGTTAAAGATAAATAACTAGAGTTTCAATACAAGTATTTTCATTAACAGTTGTACCACGATTAATATTTTTTCTCATCGTCTTTTTCGTTGAACATGTGAAAAACTTAGTAGTTGACTTTTAGTAGAATTAGTAAGATTCTTTTAGTAGATTATAAGTAAGTAGAAGACTTATAGTAGAATCTTTTCAATTTATGTTTTTTTGCTTATTAAAACCCACATATTCTGGTTTAAAAATGTTATATATATATATATATATATATATATATATATATATATATATATATATATATATATCTATATATATATACACACAAACAAAACAAAAAAAGTTCAATATGTGCTAATGCATATCACTAGCCATAGTCTGCTTGATAAAAGACCCTTACCCTTATCAGCAAAAAAAATATCATTTCTGCAATCAGATAGACTATGCAAGAAATTTTCTTGCTGGCTTCGGCTCATGCCATATTTTTTATACTGCTGACTCTTTTTTGTATCTTCTCAAACAATTAAAAATTAATTTAACATTTACATAATAATTTTCAAATATAAACAATTGATTTACAGATAAGTAAAGTTACTTACGTACAGTATTTTGCAACAAAGTATTACTAGATTTTGCTGTCAATATTGGTAGAGAAAGTTTATTCAATGAAGCATAGGTAGTATATTGGTGCAGCCTCGTAGCTCGAAGACAAATTTAAACATTCAGGAAATAAATTTCCAGCTAAAACTGATCGATATTTTTTCATATATTCTTTCTACTATGCTGAACTTGTTCTTTTCATTTTTGTTAAATAATTATCATTAATAGGATACCCTATAGCATTTAGTACACACACATTTATATAGGAACAACACTAGTATTTTTCAAATATATATAAATAATAACAATACTAATAGTAATAACAATAATACTATTAACACAAAAAATGTATTTTATATATATATATATATATATATATATATATATATATATATATATATATATATATATATATATTTATATATATATATATTTATCGCAGAAATACACACACATATACAGATACAAATACACACAAATATACATACGCCGAAATACACACACATATGTGTGTATATGAGTACATATTACGTATACATAACATATACATTTATTTATAAGTGTGTGTATGTATGTATGTATGTATGTATGTATGTATGTATGTATGTATGTATGTATGTATATATATATATATATATATATATATATTTATACATACATACATAATATATAGACTTATACATACACACATATATACATATGAATACATAAATAAACACATACATATTTTATATATGTATTATACATACATATATAAAATATACATTGTATAAATTATATAGATACACAAGTGTGTATGTATATAGATACACGTGTGTATATATATGTGTATTTATATATATATATATATATATATATATACACATATATATACACACGTGTATATTTATATATGTGTGTGTGTTTGTGTGTGTGTATATATATATATATATATATATATATATATATATATATATATATATATATATATATATATATATATATATATATATATATATATATATATATATATATATATATATATATATTTATATATATATATATATATATGTGTGTATATACATGCTAATACTTAACAAAAACTGAATTTATTTAACATAAATTTTCTCGACAAATGTTTTCCTGAAAGTTCTTGTTACACACTCTAAAACCTTCCGAATTATAAAAAGGCAATAAATTTGAAAAATCGCGTGCTTTTAGTAATGGTTTTACATTCGTTGCGAAAACTTTCGATAATTTAATGCTCCATTTTTGTAACTGAAAAACCATCACTAAAAACTTAATATCCAAACTGGTTTTTTGGTAAAATGTAGTAGTTAATTTCACGGAATCAAAACCCTATTCTTGACACGTGTTATTCTTAGTGTTTTCGGGAGTTTTAAACACGCAACAGAAACCACGCGTAACTTTTAAACGAATTGTGCCGTCTGGGAAGGTACTGTGATTGAGAGTGAGCAATAAAAGAATGAGCTTGTAGCTTTTCAAAACAAGATGCTAATAGTTCAACAAACGTTGGAACATCAGCTGTTAAACTTAATAGTGTTGCACGGTCAGTAGTTTGCCATTGCTTGTAGTGTATCTCAAAATCATCTTCGTATACTCCAAAAATCTCATACAAATATTTGGTGAGGGGTTCTTTACCAAGACAATCATCACATTGTGCAAGCATGCATTCTTTGTTTTCTACTGAGCAAACGGTTTTTGAAAGTAAGTCCTTATACTTTAGTCCAATATTTAAAACATCTACTAGCAATATGACATTTTGGTGATAAGAACAAACACAAACAGAATGTGTACCACTTGCACCTGGCAAAATGCACCACTTTGGTCTAAGTGAAGCAAATTTTGAGTAACTTATTTGTATTTCTGGATTGTTTTCTTTGTATACTAAATATAGTTCCTTTAAATTACACAAAAGCAGTTTTTTTTGTTTATGGACGTTCTTTTGAATGCTAACATAATCTTTTTTTCCAGGCATAGTTCTACATAAATCACTTGAATCATAAAAAAGTTTAACAGAATCTTCTATTTCTTTTTGTAAGACTTTCCCTTTATAGAAAGGTGAGATAGCCAACAATCCTTTTTTATTAAAAAGTTGTCTAGCCTTTTTTGCTTGGTATTCTGTAACTGCAAAGTTATTTTGTACTTCTAATATTGACCAACTTGGGGGTGCCAGTGTTAGAAGGTGAACAATAGTTCTTTTGTCAGAACATAGAATTTTTTCTTTTATCAAGCTCATAATTTCATCAAAGTTTTCAGCCTTCTTTTTAATGTCATTTGGTTCATAACACAGTTTTGAGGGAACATTGAATTGACTTTCAGTTTTTCTAGTAAGGTTACTTACCATTTCGTTGATGCGCGCAACTTTTCGCTTTCCTTCTGAGAGTATATGTTTTGATGACTTTGAATGAGATTTTAGAGGAGATATATTAAAATTTTCAAGTTCTTTATTGATCTCCTCTCTTTTTGATTTGAATGATGATTTTAGAAAATCTTCATCTTGTTCACCCTGACTTTGCTTCTCTTCTTTAAGATCTGCTTTTTTGGCAATCTTTTGCTTACAGGGTTTGCAAAGTTTCTTCCCAGGAGCAATATTTAAGCTACTTCTCATCATGTCTTGTCACTCATTAATCGTAACTACTCTAAGATTTTCTAAAAGTAATTGAATTGTATATATAATTGCATGCTTTATGTATTTTGTATATAGTATAATTGTATGTATAGTTGTATATAGCTTATCTGCACAATTGTTTAAAAAATTGTTTATGTTTTGGAAAACACAAATTAAAAAAATATATATATTAAAATACTTAAATTCCACTTTTACTTACTTGTAATTTTCTTTGTATGTTTTTTGAATGGATCACAGCATGCTTTCTGCCATATAGGATACATTTTCAAATAATTTGTAGCATGTTTTTCACATAATGTTGTTAAGTTTGATAGTTCAATTTTACAGCGTAATGATATAGCTATTTTTTCTTCGTTGCTTAAAGTTCCAATAACATCTTGTTGGCCTTTGCAAGCATCTGATGTCATTAACCCAGTAGAACACATCTTATAATAAACTACTTTGTTTAAATGTATTTCCTAAAAAAAAGAGAATTCTCCTACTTAATTAAAAGAATTCTCCTACTTAAATAAAAGAATTTTCCTACTTAATTTTTAGTAAAAAAAAAAATTTAATATAGAAATAATTTAAACCTTTTCAGAATCCCACTGTTGTATAATTTTTTACACTGATAGATATTGTTAATTTTCTTTATAGATATATTTATATATATATATATACAATTTATACATATATCAAATTGTTAAATTGTTAAAATTTAAATAAAATTTACGAATGCTGTTTTTTAACTGAACTTTTTATAAACTAGTTATTATAAACTTTTACAAAAGTTGTCAAAATTTTAAAAACAAATGCACATCCATATCAAACTAATTCAGTTTTTATATAAAACAAAACAGGATGTTTTTTTCAGTTGTTAAGTTCAAATAACTAAGTTATCATATAATTAAGACTTCCTTAAATATAACAAAATTGTTTTGTTTTTTTTAAGGAGTCTTTTAACTAAATATAATATTTTACAGAATTCTATTTGAAAGTTTTTTAAAATAGTTTATTGAAAATTTGATACATCTTTGAAATTAAAGTTCCGTATGTTTCAGTCGTTTTTCCAGTTAGATTTTTTGTGCCTAGTAAGATTATAAACAGCTGAAAATATTAACAGCAAAAAAAAATTTTTTTTGATGGGGGTGTTTTGAGATATTGGGCCCCAAAGTTGTTTTATAGAAACTAGTTGTTTTATTAATTTTTAAGCATGTTTCTTTTATATTTTAGCATTTTAAGTACATTTATTGAATTCAGCATCAAAAAAACATTATATATGTTTATTTTCATGTTTTTGCCATTTTTATTTCTTATTATTTTAAGAAAAATGTTTTTTCAGAGTGTTATGAAAACCGGGTCACTTTAGGAAACCAGGTCAGTATTAAAATTGCAGTATCTTGTCAACCTTCTCAACATTTTTAGCTAAAATTTTATATGTTAATTTTTCTTTTTAAGATGCAACAGCCAAAGAGGTTTTTAAAAAATTTGGCGACCCATGGTTCAAAATTTTTTAAATTTTGGGTGATTTGATGCAAAATTACCCAAGCAATTATTTAACATATTTAATTTTAGTGAATTATTTTAACATGTTTTAGTTTTTAAGTTTTAGAACTCTTCTATTGTAATACTGTACGTTTATTTTTATTTATAATGTTATATTACGAACTTTATATACTTTTATTATTAAATTTAATTTTGTAACAAAACTTGAACAAAAATAAATAAATAACAAGAATAAAAACATTGAAAAAATAACAAGAATACAAACATTGAAAAAATAATTGTAATGAAAAAAAAAAAAAAATAAGACAAAAGTATTAAAAATGTATATATATATAAGAAAAAGAAAATAAAAAAGAATAGATGTATGCGTATCTGCCAATACATGTATGTCGGCTACGTTTGGAGGTGAACCATCCTTTGGTAGTGGCTTGGCGTTTTTGTCTTCAGAAGCGTCAACTTTAATTTATATATTTGGCAGTGGCTTGGCGTATTTTGTTATCAGAACGTAAACGGAAATTTGGTAATTCGGCTTAACACACAGCGATATTCATCGTATGGCTACCTAGGTTTTGCACAATCTTTTGAACAATCTGGAAATGTATTATATTTAGTCTGGAAATGAGATTATATTGATTATATTCTGTGATATATAGTGAATAATATATAGCTATTAATAAGATTCAGTGGTTATTTTCGACAAATTAGATTCAGTGTGCGCAAGAGATTTATCTAGAAAATTATGGACATTATTGTTCGCATGAGTCAGCTGTTTGGAAGACACAGTAATTTGATTGATGCAAGCCGTAAACACCATAACAAAAGAAAATAATCCTTAGAAAAAAGAAAAAAAAAGCGTTCTAACTTTTTTAATAGTGGTTTCTCTGTGACAAGACCTGAAGGTTTTCTTTGAGTATTCGCGTTCTTTATATTTATTTTTATTCTTTATTTCTTAACGATATCTTGACCTGTTAACTTTTCTTTTCTTTATATTATTTTTATCTGTATCATAAATATTGTAATAAAGAACAAAAAAAAAATTCAGAAAGAATATCCGATTATTTAAAACAGTAAATTTTAAAAAATAAATTATTATACTCTTATCTTATGCTCTTTTTCTTTTGTTTAGTGGTTAATTTAGCAACAGTTACAGGTATCGTTAATTTGCTATTCAGGTTGGAAACACAAAAATATATAAAGCCAAGACGCAAACTAATACCCCGTTCATACTGACGATAAAACACGTTTTATCTTAAAAGCGTATTAAATTGTTATTGCAAAAAGCTGTATAAAACAACAATAAAACAATACTGCAAGGTTGCTTTGTCAATATAAAAAGCATGTGTTAATATAAAACAACCTCGCCATGTTGTTTTATTACTGTTTTGCAGAGTTTATAACATTATAAACACAAAACACATTTAAAATAAAACGTGTTTTATCTCCAATGTGAACGGGGTATAATTAAAATATTATTATAAAACATTTTTTTTTTTTTAAATTTTTTTAGGTCAGAGGGGAACCATTTCTAACTATGACAAAACGTTGCGTGATGTATCTTGAATTTTGTTAAAAGATGTTTTATTTTAAAATTTATTGTTTCAACAGCATTTTAAATTTTTAAAAAAAAACTTTTTTGAATCTCATTAAATATAGAATTTTTTTTTTTAGGTTATAAAAGGAGGGGGGGGGGGAGGCTCAACAGAGCTTCAGATGTATTATCAGAATGATCTACTTCAGCATCTTTGTTATCAGCCAACTTTATTGCTATCTGAGCATCTTTTCTTCTACCCTTTTTTCACAGGTGTGTGCCTCTAACAAACAACAGTTCACAATAATTTAAAGCTGACAAATTTGCAACTGTTCTTTTCTTTATTTTTGAAGATGAATCTTTAAAGGTAATGTAGATCTGCCGAGTTGTTTATTTTTACCTTCCTTCATTAATATTAAAATAATTTTCAAGCCAAGCTGAATTCTTCCTAATAAACTTTGCATCGGTTTGTTTACTTTGAGTCCATCTCTTACCATAATCAGAAATAAATAAACGATTTTGACCCTCAAACTTTTTGTCTTGAAACTTCAAATCATGTTCTTTAATAAAGTTGTATACAAGTATACTGTCTTCCTTTTTATGTATTGACAGACTGTTGAGTCTAATAAACAGGTGAATTTCGTTTCTTGTGACAGTCATTAAGCCTAAATAAAAACAGCAGTTCAACATCTAAAATGAGTAACCCCAACCAAACCAATTAAAATAGATTATTAAATCCATTTGGTTTGACAAGCGCTAAACTAATTAGAACTAAATTTGAATTGAGATATATACGATATATATATATATATATATATATATATATATATATATATATATATATATATATATATATATATATATATATATATATATATATATATATATATATATATATATATATATATATGTTATTTATTTCCATCGATTTTTTAAACAACATTTTTCTCTTAATAATTTTTTTTTTAATTAACATTCGCATATACTTCAACCACATCATTAAAATTACATTAAAATTTTAAGTGTAACGGTGTTAAATTGTTTATAATATCTATATAATGGTTTAAAACATTTAAAACTTGTATCATTGTTTTATTTAAGTTTACAGAGTTTTTAAAATTAGAATATTACCTAAATATTCATCATTAAGCCACTTACTGTCTGTCAAATGAAACTTACAACACCGACTATCGATAGGTATAAATATGTTTGTTTTAATGAAAACATCGATTCACATTTCCAAATAAAACAGAAGCGATGTGAATTTGAAATTCTATTGATTTCTATATTGATCGTGTTCTTTACAACAGATTTATCACAATAATCATAGTCATTGTTGTCATCAACATACTCGTACTCTTCAGAATTCTTGTCCGTACTCCTAGAATTAAAATCATCATATTTTTCAAGAACAATATTAAGATTTGATTCATCGTTAGAATTTTCTTCAACAAGTGTTTTATTAGAAATAACATTTATATTTGTATCATCTGTATCAGGCAAAGAACGGCTTTGTTTAAAGATTTTAAATGCTTGTAACAAATTATCTGATCCTGTATAAGATTTATTCGATCGAGTTTTAAATGATGAACAATTTTATTTATCATATTTTCATTTTTAATTTCAAAAACGTTTTTTGAACCAATACTATCACCTCTCGTTTGACAAACACAACAGTATCTATTTCTAAGATTATTTAATACCATTTTGGAATATCATTATCTAGTTTTTTCAATAATTATATTAAATATCTTTAAATGATTTAATTCACATGAAATAAAAAATAAAAATTGCAAAATATTTTTATCCAAGAAATATTAAAATGAAATAATTTTACCGCTTATTTTGCGCTTTAGCCTTTGAGTCGATATGACGTGTTTTTGTTCGAGCGTAAGTTTCAGGATTTTATATATTTTTGTTTTTTTCGTCTTCTTTTTATTTCTTTTTCCTCTTATTCTCTTTTTTCTAACATTATTTCTTTCTCTATTATTGCTTCATCTTAATAGCTTATTAATTATTTTCTACTTTCAAATCATAGTATGCCTATATTCGTGTCTAAAATAACAGTTTTGTCGTACTTTGCGCAACTATATTTATATATACCTATACTTACATTTTATTATATATATTTTTATTTATATATTATTATTATAAAAATAGTTGTGACTAAGATTTTATTTATGCTTTAGTTCGCTTATTTTTTTACAGAGTTTATAAATTTTTTTTTCTTTTTTCTTGTTTTAAAGAGTTTTGTAAACCTTTTAATTTTTGCTAGTAGTTTAACCACCAACCTTTTAAGCGTGTAATCGATATTTTCTAATCTATTGTTCTATTCAATAAGTTTTGAGAATAAATTTTCAACCTTTTTCTTAATTTTTTTTTTTTGCATTTTTTGTGCCTTAACAAAATCCAAAATTTATTATCAATTAATAAATATATTTACGGAAAATTTATCACTATATATTTACTAATATTTGTAATTAAATTACTAATATTAGTAAGTATTCTACTTATAAATTTATTACATTAAAGTATATATTAAGGTATATTTATATAATCATATAAAATATTAATTTTATTGAAATTTTAAATTAAATTTTTAAAATTTATTATAAATTGTTACAAATATTAAGAATTTAAAAACTTGCAATTATTAATTGCATTTCATTGCTAATTATGTCGGCAATCGAAGAAATAGCTACCAACGCCTTTAAAGCGCCAGTAGATCTAAAGGATTTAAATGTTACTCTAATAAAAAGTTACCAGAACGATATTGCTCTTATGGTCAAGGCAGCTCTACTTGTTGCACTAGCGGAAGAGAAACGATCTAGTGAATTAAGAGAAAAAGCCCTGAAAGACAAAACTGATTTACTGGTAAAACAAATTAATGAGTTGAAAGAAATAAAATCAACAGCCACACCATCATTTGCATCTTTGCTTAAGGACAAATCGGATGAGAGCAAGCAGCAACGGCAGCAGTTAAGCACTTTTATCGCTGCTCAAAATAAAAATATTCGAAGTCGCGATTTAAATGTCATTGTAGTCGATCTTAAATAGTCTAGTACTGTAGACGATAAAAACCTTGTTGAGAATTTTTTTGTAGCAACAGGATTGGAGGATGCTACTGATATCGCACGTATTAACCGCCTCAAATCGAGCAAAAACAAAACAAAATTGTTAAACTCAAACATTATTCAGGTTTCGTTATCAAATCTTTCATCTCGAGCTGAAATACTCAAAAAATGCGCACGCCACAAACAAGAGATATACAAGGGTGTCTACGTACGCGAAGACAGAACGCCAGAGCTACAAATCGAGTTTAACACCACATGCACTCAACTCAAAAAGTTTAACGACCAACTTGCCACTGCAAACATTCTCGATAATCCGTTTTGGAATGTTATATATCGAAGAACAGGTCGCATCTGTTGCATCAATGTCATCGAAACAACGTTCATCCCAATGTCATCGAAACAATTTTCATCCCCAGCCAGAGCTCTGTCAGACTACGCTAGCCGCACAGCCGCTCCTAATTCAGAAATCTCCACTGCCAACTAGACGTCCTAGACCAATAACTAAAGCAAAAATAAAACCGATACAACCCGACGCTTCTACAGTTTCACCTAGCCATCTATGTTACTGGGCAAAGAACCCATGTTCACTCAACAATGAAAAACGCCAAGAGCTCTTTGCTAGACTATCAGCTCTACATACATTTAGCCGGCCACATGTCATGTTTTTTGCGGAAACTTGGTTCACAGATTTATCAGACGTTACCGTACCCGGCTACCAACCACATCGCAAAGACAGAGACAATAGGGGCGGTGGAGTTGCAATTTACACAAGAAACAATATCATAGTCAGCGAAATTAGTTCTACTCAGCTCAACTCAACATCAATTGAGAAAATCTGGCGAAAAATTAAACTTGGTCAAAAATCATTTCTCCTTGGCTGCTTATATCATCCACACGACGAAAATGATCAAGTTCTTACTCAGTGTATCACATCGATCACTACCGCTCAACAGACACTGCCTAATATAAACTGCTCTGCAATGCTGCTGTATGGCGATTTCAATTTCAGTCATACATCTTATGAGTCTATCGAAGTTGACAGCGGCATTGCAACTGTTGCTCACGTGAGAAGTGAGCGTCAGGTTTTAGAAGTGCCTTGATGACGTCACTTAACTCAGCTAACCACATTCCCAACCTACTGTAGTAGTCGACACGTCGAGCCTACTAGCACACTCGATCTTATTATAAAAAATAAGCCAGATCGTGTAACCCTCATTAAACAAGGCGGTTCTCTTGGTGTCACTCCAATGGGCCAAGCACACTGCTTCATCAAAGGTCAATTTGCTGTTGCATGCCTCAACAACTCGCCTACTTTGCGGCTAAAACCTTGAATCATTTGGAGTTGAGCAAACTACGCAGCAATATCAGCACATATTGCAGCTGTTGAATGGGAAACAGTATTCACTGGACTAAATGCTAACGATGATTACCAGCTTCTAGCAAACGTGTACAATAAAGCCACTTACCTACACATTCCGTCAACTACCACTCCCTTTACAGAAAAACAGGAGCAATTAGTAACACCAGAACTTAATGATGCGGTCAAAGCTAAACGCACCTCTTGGGCCAAGTACATTAATGCAGGTTGAGATTTTTCAAAATATCGCATCGCACTTCCTGCAAAAAAGTTAAAAAAATGGTCAAAGCTGGTAGGCAGAAGTACGAAGAGCTACTCGTCAAGGATTTCGAAAGCAACCCTAAACGCTTCCATGCATATGTAAGAAGCAAGCAGAGCGCCAGTAACAACATTACATTGCTTGAAACAGTCAATAGCAACATCTTAACCGATATCGGCGATATATGCGCATCTTTAAATAACTATTTTCAATCAGTCTTTATTTTAGAGCCCGAAGATTCAATGCCAGGCTTTGAAAGTTGTACTGAAGCAGTTTGTGTCATCAATCCAGCTATTTGTTTCTCTATTGAAAATACCTAAGCAACCTTGATGAAAGAAAACCAATCGGCTACGATGGTTTACATCCACGGGTTCTTAGTAAATGTTCAGCTGCCTTTGCCAAGCCTCTTTCGCTTATCTATAAGTGCTCGTTTGCAACTGGTGTAGTTCCTGACTAGTGGAAAAAATTGAATGTAACACCTATTTTCAAGAAGGGGAGTAGGCTAAAAGCATCCCACTACCGGCCAGTCTTGCTCACTTCCATACCTTGCAAAATTATGAAAAGTATTTTATAAAAAAGAATAATGGAACACTGCGTTGCTAATGGTCTACTTTCTCCAAACCAGCATGGCTTTGTTCATCGTAAGGGATGCGTATCAAACCTTTTAGAAACTCAGAACATCATGACGGAAGCAACTCACTGCAGACACGCAGTAGACGTCATTTAGTCAGACTTTACAAAGGCGTTCGACAAAATACCACATAAACACCTTCTTCATAAGCTGAGAGCGTACGGTATTCAAGTCGCTCTCGTTAACTGGATCGCAGCTTGGCTAAGCAATCAATGTCATCGAGTGGTTATAAACGGCATTACTTCTGAATGGAAAGCAGTCACTAGTGGAGTGCCTCAAGGCTCGGTCTTGGGCCCATTGCTGTTCTTAATCTTTGAAAATGACCTGCCGGAAAGAATTACTCATTATATGAAACTGTTTGCCGACGACAGCAAAATAATAGGGATAATTAAAAAGGAGTCGGACAACATCACTCTCCAAGATGACGTTGACAGAGCAGTGAAATGGTCACATATTTGGCTCTTGCATTTCAACGTTGAGAAATGCAAAGTAATGCATGTTGGGCGCGGATGTATCAAGTCAACGTACAGATACTCAATGTCTAACGTCGACGGCACCCGTCGTCCTCTCAAAGAAACCGCAGTTGAAAGAGACCTCGGTGTGATGGTCTCGAATGACCTTAACATCAGACCGCAAATAGAGTCAGCCGCATCAGTAGCAAATAGAATGCTAGAGCGACTGAAAAAAACATTTCGCAGTCGCAGTTTTTATATATGGCGCACTCTGTATCTCACTTACATTCGCCCCCATCTTGAGTTTGCTGTACAAGCCTGGTCACCGCATTTAAAATCAGACATTGTCATTCTCGAGCAAGTCCAACATTGAGCAACAAAAACAATATCGACTATTAAACACCTGTTCTATGAAGATCGACTCCAACGGCTCGGTTTAACAACTCTTAAAGAACGCCGCAAAAGAGCAGATCTTATCGAGCAATTCAAAATCACTCGTAAACTCGAGCTTGTCAGTTTTGTCGTCCCGCAAAAATTTTCAAAAAGTAAAGATAAGTATATTCTAAGAGGCCACAACCATAAACTAGAACGTCAGATGGTAAAAAACTGTGAGGAGTGATATAACTTTTTTTCAAATAGAATTGTCGCCCCATGGAATGCACTTTCGCAAGAAGCAGTGAACGCTCAATCATCAACGCTTTTAAAAACAACATAAGAAAGTAACTTTATAGATACAATTGCTGCTTTGTCTGTAGCGTCTGTATCTCCATGTTCGTCAGCATAGTGGGGCCTGGTGTAGCACCTCTTCGTCAAATTACAAATAGATTATTGTATTTGTATTTGATCACTGAATAATAATAATAATAATAATAAATAAAAAAATAACCTACAATGACTATTTTATAAATATTTAAGCTCAATTAAAATAATTGCGGGATAAATAATTGTTGTTCTGATTCCTTTTAAATCTATTAAAATATGGACTTTAACCATACCAGATCAAATCCACCCTCTATAACTGCTTATTAAAAAGTTAAATAAACAGTAAATAAAATATAAAGAACTAAAAAAAACTTTGATTTACTTTATGTAAGGTTTTGAAATTAGATATATATACGCGCATATGTTGAAAAAAGAGATAATACTTGTAATTTTGTAACAGAGCTTTAGCTTTAGTTTTTTAAATTTTGTTAAATTGATTATTTTTGCATTTTTATTCTGCAAAAATAATATATCAAATTAACATATTTACAATTTTTTTTATTTTTTATGAAAAAATAAAATTAAAAAATTTCTTAATTTTTTTTTTTGAGGGAGGGTAGGAGGGGGAGGGGGTTAAACTATTTTTAAGTTGTAAAAGGTAGTTTTCTAATATCCTTGAGCGTAATTATGAGTTTAAAACGAAAAAAATAAAAGGGGCCGAAATTTCATGTAAGTTGGATATACTCCTTTATATTTTCATTAAAAAAAAACACTTATTTCATAAATATAGTTAGTCTTTATTGCCGGTAGGGATGGTGGTTTTGTGCCCCCTCTTGCCCCCCGGATGTGCCTGTAATCTAGAAACCTTTATAAATTTGTAGATAACTCTTGTATCTATCCTTTGATACCAAGATATAAACTTTTGGATAAGAATTGATTAAGTTATAATAGTTTTAGTTAATAAAAACTTTATTTTGACCACAGTTTTGTCAACAAATCCTGATATCAAAAAATCGGTATTTAAAACGTCATAACTTTTTGTGGGGTGGTTCAATTTTGATGATTTTTGGAATATTGAAATGAAATTTTTTCAATGCTATATAACAACCTAGAGCTTAATGAATTTAAAAATTTCATGTAACATACACATGGCCAACTGTTATTATACGACCTGATTTGTTGTATTTCCCGTAAAAAATTAAGAGGCCAGTTTTTTTTAAGGCAAATGTTTATTTTATTAAAATGGTCGAGAAATACTTGAGATAATCATCATGTAATTACATTATGCTATACAATATTTTTCGCTAACTGATTCCCTGTTTCAGTATATTCCAATAACATATGAAATACTGAAATAGGCTTTCAAATAGCTATGTATCAAAATCCTACTAAAGCAAACTTACATATTGCAAAGACTATTTACAACATTTATGAGAAAATAAAAACAGAGGTTTGTAATTTTATATGTATTAAGAATTGGAGAAAAAATCTTTTATTAGCACCAGCGATCAGTTCTTTGTCTTTTTTTTAACTCTTTTACCTGATCTTTTCTTACAGAATCTGTAGTTTCTTTTTGTAAATTATTATAAAAAATATTAAAGACAACTCGAGATCTATATTTAATTCCCCATTCTTGGTGATTCTTGCATGTAAAATCAACACTGCTTTAATAAATCTTAAAAACTTGTTCTGCAAAACTTTTAATTGATAAAGAATAGCTGCAATATTTGATTAGAATAGGAGAAATAATATCTTGAATACTAAAAAGATGACAAATAAAATCAGACAAGGATTGACTTGGACATATAAGTCCACCTCTGGATAGTATTTTCAGATATTCGTTATTAAGAACATCTTGGTCTATAGAAACCATTTTTTAACCAGAAGATAGACATTAAAATCTTTTTTTCAATTTTTTAGCAATGAAGCCTGCTATAGTAACAGCAACATCCATGCTATCTTCAGAAAGCTGACATTATCTTGCATAATGTTTTCTAAAGTAGAGTATTCAAATGTTTGATTAAAATTTTCATCCCAGAAATTAATATCTTCCTTTAGAAGACTTCTTACTGCCAAAATTTTTTCAGTTGCAAACTTCTAAAAGACTTAAATCAACCACCGCCCATTTGTCTATACTTACTAAAGCGTAGCTCCAAAGGATCACTTTGTAACCTGGAAGTAAGAACAAATGTATAGCTTTTTTCAAGCAAATCATCAATAAGAGATGCAGTTGCACGTAATGTTGTGATAGGCGCATGAGAAGTTTGTATGGGTAAAGTAAAATATTCACATGTTGACCAAATTTCAATCCAATTTGCAATTTCTCTATAAAATGTGGGTTTTTTATCTCCTTTTACAGCAGCATTGCCAAGCTGATTGGATGTATTAAACATCTGCTTTGAATTAAGTGTGATAAATAACTTATGAAACAATCATAAAAATTATCCTGCATCATTTCTTTCAGGAAAATAACTTAGTATCGTAGCTGTAGTTGTTTCATCAAGAATCGCTAATGCAAGGTTAACATCTTGTTAATTGTTTCCGGGATGAGTGACCTGATAATTAATTTTCCTCGCTTTTTTCAAGTTTCCATTTAATAATTGGTCTTTTTGATAAACTTTATGAAATAAATCCCAAGTAATAAAACCAGCTGGAACATTAACTTTGACTCTGAAGAAATCAAACAAAAAAGAAGGAAAAATAAATTTTTTTCCATTCAACAAGTTATTTCTAATATTTTTAATAAATTAATTATATCATGTAATAGAATTATATCATGTTTTTAAAACACTTATAAGCTGGATGATAAATAAATAGTTTTCCATCTCCAGTATAGGATTTATGTAACTCTGAAAATGCATTAACATTGGTGGAATGATTATCTGTAACAATAGCTCTTACAGTAATAATTATCTGTAACAATAGCTCTTAATAGCTCTTATCTGTAACAATTAGCTCTTTAAAACCTGATTGGTGCAATGAGGTAATGCACTCGTCAATTTCTTTTTTCAACCATGATACTGTTGTGCAAACTTCAGGTGATGATCTCACAACATAAGGAATAGTTTTTTCAAGCCCTAAAATCATAAAACAACAACGCCTTTAGAAAGATTACTTTCTGAATCTTCACCAATATATTTCCCACTTTGATATTGGGCTGCTTTCTGCAGATACATTTCATACACAAGAAGCACACAATCACTTGATACACAATGTTTTTGTAACAAAACTGTTATAGTTTTATACACATTTATATCACCACTTTAGATTTTTCTAAGTAAACTAAAAGATGGTAAAGGTAGTTATTCTAACAATAACTTATAAGACTGTGCTGAAGTGTGAAGTAATATTAGTGCATAACGTATAATGGATGCAGAATATGGAGGTCTGCCTTGAATTCATATCATTGGGTTTATTTCTAATATAGATAGAAAAACTTTCTAACATACTACAGTTTGTTAATTTGCAATTATTACCACTATAAAACCATTAAGGTAAAGAAATATGATAGCCTTTATATGACAATGAAACATAAAGATCTTTATTTACAGTTATTGACTCAAAAAGAGTTGATATGCCTGATTTTTCATCAAAACATAGTTTATAATAAACAACACTATCATGAATTTTTTTAAATGTAAAGCCTGGCGAAGAAAGTTGTTCTGTCAAAGAATTAAGATTAACTATTTTATCAACACCTTGAAAATCTTCAAACTCATCTTTTCCTAAATATCTCAAAGTTGGTTCTTTTCGAGTCTTTTAGAGTCAACAATCCACTTATTTCATCGGTTTGAATAGTTGGAACTGGAAGAAGATTCCATTTCAAGGTGCATCTTTTTCCATAATTAATAAATTTGTCATCAAAATGATTTACACAAATAGTTGAATATTTTGATGGAACCAAATCTTTTCTATTAACAAAGTACATCCATTGTTCTCGCAAATCAAATTCTTCAGGAAAATGAAATGTTAACTTTTTTGGACCATTAGAGTAACTAGTTTTACAGTTTGTAACAACATATTTATTAATCATTTTATTACTAAAACAAATCAAAAAAATGTAACAGTTATTTTTAAATATAAAGTTCACTTACATTTATTATTGGAATTATCTCCACTTAAATAACATTGCATAAAAAAGCAGTTTGACTATATATAGTAATAATAATAGACTGTTTATGTGTCTATTTCATTATTCCACTCTCTAATGGAATATAATGAAACAGGCAATCAGTCAAAATACATTCACATATTAATCAGTTCAGAATACGTTACATATTAAATGACTATAAAAGCATAAACCAATGCATGCAAGCAAATATTTATATAGTAATTGTTACAATATTATAATTCAATATTTTATTCAACACCTTTGTATAATATTCACTGATAAATATATTGTTATTGTTGTTGTTGTTAATAAAACCTCTCATACATAATTTAAAATTTAAAAATAAGCCGTAAAATAACTGGCCTCGTAATTTTTTACGGAAAATGCAACAAATCAGGCCGCATAATAAAATAACAGTAGGCCGTATAATAAAATAACAGTAGGCCATGATATACCTAATTTTGATTTAAACTCAATAATTTTTTGTTTATTACATTATTATCATTCATTTCTACAAAAAGAATGAAAAAATATCAAAAACGGTACTCAATACTTAAAAAAATCGCAAATTTATACATAAAAAAAAGGTGTCGTGTTATAAAAATTGATAAAAATATCCTTAGTTGATCATTTTAGTACATCTAAGAATCTTAATGATTAAGGAATATACACTAAAAAATTCAACCAAAAACTTTTCTTAATCTAGAGATATCATGTTTTGAAGTTCCAAAAAAAGGATAAAATTAAAAAGTTATGAAAACAATGAGCAAAGTTTTCCGATAAATTATTAGCAAAAAAAATGGAACTGACCACTGAAAAAGATTAAGCAATGTAATATTAGTAAATATTTTATGCAAAATGTACATATTTTCTGAAAGAATGATAAATTTTGCATGGTTTTATTGAACATAGTTTTACATTAAATGGTTTATAAAAAAAAAATCACATTTTTTTTTTAAAATGAGTATTTTTTTTCTATATATGCCACCTTAAACATTTTAAAAATAAACTTAAAAAGTTTAAATAAACTCCGAGATACTTCAAATTAGTCATAGAAATCAAAAAGTGGAAGATGCTTTTGCTAAACTTAATTTTAGTAAGTTTATTTTTTTTATCAAAAATTTTCGAAAATTACATATTAACCAAAAAATTACTTTTGACTTTAACTTTTTCCCTCCTTTCCCTCCCCATCATCCTTTATCTAGTGTTATGTTTGAGTGTAAGAACATACCCTCGTAGATCCCAAAATTTATATTTTCCCTGTAGTGTGCACAACATCATAAATTCACATATTGAGCAAAATTGATAGTTTTTTGTTTTTCTAGTTAATTAAAATATTGCCGTTCCGAATCTGTTGGTAATAAAAAATTCTGACACGTGGTTCGATTTATAAAGGGCCCAAAAGAGAACCCATAAAAATCTTTTTTCCAAAAAAAACATATCACTTTTAAAAATTATTTTGTTTTTATTTTGTCTTCTTTTTGTTCATTAAAAGTTGCGTTAAAAGGAAAGAAAAAAAAAAAACACCATGCACTTTTTGAATAATTATAAAGAAAAGTACTTTTGGGTCAGTGGCTCACCTTGTGTCTATCAGGGACCGCTACATAATTGTGAAAAATTTCAAAACAGTTTAAAACCCAATGGTACTAGCAAAAAAGTTATGAAGAGGTTTTTACATAAAAAATTTTATTTCTTATTTAATGATCAAAAATCTGTAAAATTGAATTAATAATAAAAAAAAAATTTTATTTTATTTTTATTAAAAATTAGCAATTAAATTTTGTAAAATTTTATTTTCGTTTTTTTTTTATATAAAAATTACCTTACCAATAATTTATTTCAAATCTTATTTTAAATTATATATGCATTTTCGGAAGAAATAAAAGAAAAAGTAAAACAGTTAATTCTTTTTTCGACAATTTCATCGAGTTATTTTAGTTGTTTTACTGGACAAGTTGTACCAGGTGATTTACCAAACAAACTAACATGTAATAACGCTTTTGTTTGTGTGGTTGCATTGTCCATAAAAATATCAATTTGAAAATTTACTGATTTCATTACTACGCTATATCTCAGTAGAGTTAGAAGTCAAGTGAACTGAGTAAGAATTGCTTTATTGTCAAAATTTTAATTTTGACAATAAAGCAATAAATTTTTCAATAAATTTGAAAACTTTCTTTTGCGGGCGTAATGATGTTTGTTGCTGTTCCTCACTTACAACTTTTTACTATTCACGTTCATTTAAAGAAAAAGTTGTTAATTTTTGATGGCACACTATAAAATCACTTAGCATTCTACTGATTCCTCTTCCTTTAATATACGTTAGACTAAAGAAAACACCCGAGATCAATCATTCAAATGCCTTCATGCTTTTCATGATTGATCACCCGAGATTCTATTTTTTGACAATTTTTAATTGTCAGAAAATAGAATCACTTCTTCTCCACTAATCAATTTAAAACAGTGTTTCTGTACAGTTGGATAAGTTAATGTTCCAAAACTCGACATGATTTTCCTAATTTGGATTCGATTCTACTAATTTGGAACTTTGCAAGTGTAAGAGCTATAAAAGTTGCAAAACTAAATAATCATTCCATTTTAAATCCTAAATTTCTCTCTCGCATAGCATTTGTATACATATCGAGATGAAATTCGATCAATATCTTCAATGTTGTATTATTTTTCTCCAAATCAAAAACCTTTCTATTACTTTTTTTATGCATTTTTTTAAATATCGATAAAATTATTATTTAATCGGCTTGTGTTTGACTTTTACCTTAAAAGTTGTTTTCTATAAGAATCAGGCAAATTCAGCAACTTGAAATAATTGAGTTATTGAATTTTCTTAAAAATTTCAGAGATTTCTTCAAATTGCTTCATAAGAAAAACCTGAAAATTTGAGACCATAATTTAAAGCGGTTCAAAAGTTACTGCGATTTGAATTTTCATAAAACATTGACTTGGTCGTTTTTCAAAGTTTTCCATGTTTCGATGTAGCAACTTCATACAATTAAAAAAGTTGTTTGAAATGAGAGGTAGTGTTGATTTTTCATAAACGAATATAACATCAAGTTTTTTACATTAGGGAAAAAAATTGAGTTTTTAAAATATCTGCAACATACTTTTCCCGTTGCCCAAAACTACCCAAGAGGCGTTCAATAACGCAAATGTTGTACTTTTTAGCACCAATTCTCTGGTTAATTGAGGCTTATATTAATATATGATAAGTTTTTAAAAAAGAAAAATTGTTTTTTTACTGCAAATGTAGTCGAACTTATTTAAAACTCAATCATAGTCTAAAAATCAAATCTCAAAACCTCACTTGCCTTAAAAACAAAAAGTTAATGCTAACTTTGAGAAGCAAAAGATCAATGTGCCAACGAGCTATTGAATTACAGTTTTCTGAAAATGGTTTATACACCTAAATACTTTCAATAAGTTAAAAGACTTCAATAGTTGGTTTTGCTTAAATAAAGATATCTTTAATTCAAAAAGACTTTTGACAATAATAAAAAACTATAAAAGCACTATTAAATCTACAAATGAATTTATAATAAGTTTATGCTCTACAGCATTTGTTTAACACTTCCATGTCGTCTATGCTAAAACAAAATGCTCCATAAGTCCTTGCTCAAGAATGTTTAATATTTTGTGGATGTTACACTTGTCTTTAATAAATTCAACAAAAGGTATCCAATATAACCATGAGGTTCATAAACCCGTCATCATCATCATCATCATCATCATCATCATCATCATCATCATCATCATCATCATCATCATCATCATCATCATCATCATCATCATCATCATCATCATCATCATCATCATCATCATCATCATCATCATCAACAACATCATCATCATCATCATCATCATCATCATCATCATCATCATCATCATCATCATCATCATCATCATCATCATCATCATCATCATCATCATGATCATCATCATCCAGTATTGTTATTATTTGGCCAACAGAGTGATTTGTTTGATTTTCAAAACTTCTTGCTACAAAAACAAACTGCCCAACGTTTACATTATTTAGTTTTTTAACATTGGCAAAAATCTCGTTAACTACATTTTCAGTGTCATTTGCAAATACGTTTTCTTCTAATATTTCTGTAAAGTCCTCAAAAACTTCGACTTGTTCAGGTTTTTTAAGCAAACCTTGCAGGTGTTTTTGGATACTCTGCTAAATAAAGAGAGAATTTGATGTCGACTAAGATATTGAGTAGAAATAAATGATTTGACACCTTTTTTATCTTTCATTACCCTCATTTTGAAGAGATTTTTTTTTGGTGTTGTTTTATGCCCTGTTACTTCTCCAGCTATGAACTCATCATATAAAAAATCTTTCTGCTAGGTTGTAAATCTTTTATGCTTACGTATATGTATAGCCTATCCTGTAACACCAATATTACGCACAAATTTAAATTTACTTCCAGTAATTATTGCTTTGGCATCAATTCCTGTGAGCAATTTGGAGTTGGACGTATAAGTAAGCTAATCAGCGTGATGTAATAATATTGAATCAATTAATGTCTGTTTGTTTTGGGTGCTGTGGGCATTTTCATTCTGATGGTTTTGAAGGTCAGCTTCTGTATCAAAAAACATAAGACATGACGGCTCACTGCAATAGACACCAGTGTTAAGACACTAACTTTTCGTTTCTTTTGGTTTTAGTTTGCTCTAAAATTTTCTCCACCATCAAAAGGTTCTATCTCTGTTAAGCCAAAAACAAATTCAAATCCTGAAAACTGAATTCTTTTACCTTTACCACTACTAAAGTGTTGCCTTAGAGTCATTCCATTATCGTTACATGAAATTGAATGAATTGAACTGATATTATTTGTTTTGCTATTAACTGAACTTAACTTGTCAATTTCAATCACTGATACTTTTGAATCTTTTGTACCACCAAAAAACAAAATTCCTTTTTTAATAATCTGGGCTGACGTACAATTATTACCAGCGCTGATATATGCATTAATGTATCTCTTAGCAACAGCACTTTCGCGATCACATTGGTCTTTCCCTTTTTGTGGCTTATTGTAATCATATCTTAAATGTTGTACGCCTTTCACCTGGCAAATATAAAAAGACGTTTCGGCAACTGAGTTAGCTGAATAGCACCCTACAACAAAAAACAGATAATGATTTATAAAATCTAGTTGTGGATAAAAAACTATATCATCATACGTTACAGAAACCTAAATTAATAACCCCTCCACCTAATATGCAATTAAATTGCAAGGCTTTTTTTTTTTACCAATAGTTACAATATTTATATTCTTACCAGCATTATCATTTTTTAGTAAATCTATTTCACGCTATGAACATCTTGAGTAAGCTAGTCAACTAAATGATCAGCCACACATAAAGTGTCTCTTGCATCCTGATATACTCTTTTTTTTTAATTCACCAGCATCATTTTTGTAAAAAAAGCAGTCGATATGCATTGGCATTGACGTTTTTTACCAAAATAAGCTTTCTGTCCTTCTCTTAACTCAAATGGAAGTTTTTTTTGAGACCAATTACTTAACCGGTCCCTTTGTTAATTTGGTTTATAGCATACTCTTTAGCTTTGTTTTGTTGTGCGCATCAAAAAATATGCTTCAGCCAAGAATATAGAGATTCAAAACTTTTGAGAGTATCGTATATAAGTATATCGTATATAAGTATATCGTATATAAGTATATCTTATGTAAGTATATCGTATATATTCTTCTTTCTCTTCATTTTTGGGTAGATTCTGGATTATATTTTCAATCATCTCTAGACATTCTGCTAGTAACGTGTCATGACGCTTTTCCGGATGGGAAGAGCAAGTGTTTTTTTTTAAAGTCGTTATCTTTAGAATTACGCAAAGCACAACTGAAACAGTGTGAAGCAGTACTTGAATTTTCTATGCAATGCAAACCATACGTAGTCTTTAAATATTCCTTTGCTTTTTCTAAACGCTTTTCTATATCTTTTATTGTGTTTGCATTTGTGGAAGCTATGGCAACACCTTTTATCAGAAAAATAAACCCATTCATGCCTTCACACATCGCATCATCAAAGCCTGCTAGTGAATGCTGTTGGCTTGGTTTATTTAACTTAAAAATTTTCTAGAGCAATGAATCTGATAAAACAGATTGGTTTATTGATTTACAATAGTTTTGATACAAGTTTATGGTTTGCACTTTGCCGTTGTTAGAACAGCTTTAGGGGGTAACAACGCAATGAAAATAAATATTTAAAATAAATTAAGTCAATATTTAGAATACTTTATTGATATTTAAAAGACTCGTTCTTGAAAATAAGACATAAAAAGCTGTGCGTCAAAGCATACAATGTGATCGATTTGCAAACGGCATCATCAAACACATTGACATTTGATGTCAAATACCTGAGCTTGGCATGCTAGAAAAATAAGTTGTATGTAAATAATGTACCTGTTGATGTCCATCGGTTAGAGTACTTTTTTTAATCTAGATAATGTAGTTTAATGAAGCTGTAGATAACTTCAAAAAAATAGATTTTTTTGAAGTTATCTACAGCTTCATTATCTGGAGCGCTTGTTGGTATGAATTTATTAACGTTTTCTCAAGAAAAAGACCTTTCTTGAGACACTAAATCAAGTGTGTAAGTCGGATCATTCTCTATTCGGTCATAAATTTAGAAACATGCTGTCTATGAGAATTCTGCACAGCTAACCAGATACTGAAAGAAAACCAGGAAAACATTTATTAATATTTTCATACTGGTCTCTTGTTGCTTTTTGGAGATCTTTTTGTTTGTCTCTCCCTTTATTTGTTGGAGGAACTTCATGGCATGGATATAAGCATTGTTTTGGCACATACTAGTATCTGCCACACTTCTGTTTGAGAAAAGCACACATAACTTGTTCATTACTTAGTTCTACATGTATGCGCGACTTTATTACATGTTTTTCTGTAAAACCATCAGCAATGGTGTTAACTCGTCGCATTTAAATAACCCAGTTATTTTGATCTTAAGGTGATAGTCTACCTTTAAACCTAAATCCTAGAATTTTGTATAAAAAAACCCAATTTTTGGCTGCAATATAAAAAACCTTACAAAACTAAGGAATTTAAATTTAAATTTGGTTTTGGAACACTGTTTCTTGGTCCGCGGGACCAAAAAAAGGGCATTTACGCTGCGATAAATAACTCAAGAACGATTAAAGATACAGTTCTGGATTTTTTTGTACATCATCTAATAAGGAAGTTGAACTGGCTGAATTAAGGGGAAAAAATATTATTAAAATTTTTTGTTTAAATGATAATTCAAAATGGCAGCAAAATTTTGACCCAAAATACAGATTTTGAGCCCAATTAACTAAAAAACAAAATAGTTAAAACAAATTTTTTTAAATTCAGCTAATAGATTATTTATAAAAGAATCAATGTACCAAATTTCAGGTCCATGGCATTTAATTGAGAAAGTTATTTATCGCACCGTTTCAAAAAAACTTATTTTGAGAAAAACAGAAAATAAAAATAAAATCCAACTCTTTCAGTCTAATTTGTCCCAAAAACTCACAAATTGCATTAACAAAGCATTATTTTTGAAAAACAAACTGTTTCAAATCATTATTGGCTTTAGAAATGTTTTTTTAAGACTTCAAAGTTTAAAAACCACTTTAAAAACAAGAAAAGAATAAAAATACATAAAGCAATAAATTAGTAAATTGTAAATTAGTAAAACGCTATATATAATAATGTAGAAAAAATTGTATAATAACGTAGAAAAAAATGATTTAAAAAAGACCAGTCTCATATACTATTCCTTCCATTTCTTCATTGGCATCTGCAAATCCTTTACGCTGAGCTCTTTTTTTTTTTTCCGTTTAAGCTTGACTTTCGGAGTAGACTTAAGATTTATATTAGCGACTCTTACAAAATCTTTATTTGTGCAAAACTCTTGCGTAAATTTTCCATTATACATATTTAGCATAGCAAATACATTTAAAACTCATTTATTCCCTCATTAAAATTTATGATTGCAGATGAGACACCAATTTCTAATGTGCCTCTTGCAACAAAAATATCCTTCGGACATCTTTTCCAAATAATTCCATTTAACGATTCATTGTTGTTTTGTGTTTGCCCATGCAAATACTTACTTAGTAAATCATCATCACTTAAACTAAGAAAAATTGGTTTTATGTCTCTTACAACAATGGGTAGTCCTGGTTTTTCTTTATACAGGGCTGTACCATTTATTTTATCAGACTGGTATTTACACCAACTTTCAGGGGTTCTTGGACACATTTGGTGGCGACTATCTAATGTAAGTGCATCTGAGCAATGGTGAAGTACTGCACCAATTGCTTTTTTTAACTGGTAAACTGTTTCACCATTACATTGATGTTCTGCAATTCCAAAATAATTTTGAAGTTTATTAATTTCTTTTTCGATAAGACAATTTTTTCCACCAAGTGGTTTCCCATCAGACAATTTTAGTTTATAAGTGGCTTTAAATTCACGAAGTCTGGTACCAACTCTTTTTTGTATGTGTCCAGCACATTCTAACTTTTGGACAATAAGATTTTTGTATGGATTACACTTAGCAACTTCTAGATAAGATTTTGAGTCACCTTCACCAATATAATAAGCATAACGTAAATTTCTGTCTGACTCTGATGATGTAAAACATTCAACAATTCCAGCTGCCTCCATTGCGCCTGATGAGCCCTTATGGTTAATGCTACATTCATGTGTACTAAGAAACTCATCATATTTATCAGTGCCTTTTTTTGTTTCCCATTTATCACATTGATGGCATACTTTAGATTTAATGCGGTAGTCAATGCATTTTCCAGTATCGCTAGAAATTATAGTTACAACACCATTTAAAGAAGAGAATCCTCGCTTTTGCCAGGTGCCATCACATGAAACTGTAATATCTGTCTTGTTCTCACCTTGACCTTGCTTAATCTCAACAGCTGCTTTATTCATAAAGTTTAGAGCAACTTGCTTGTAAGCCACTAATACATTCCTTTGAATATCATGAAATGTTTTTTTATGCATTGGTGGAGGTAAATTCATAAAACCACTAAAGGTTGTTAAAGCAGCATGCCCCTTTCCTATTTCCCTCATAGCAATAATGGATCTCATATTTACATCCGATTGATATTGCCCACGAGATTCATCATCAATTTCTTGGCTAGTGTAAACCCTTTTACTCCATGAGCAGACTGAGGCTGTACATGTAAACTCTAATAAATCAGACAGTCCTTTCTTTCTTAATAAATCTGTAGAAAGTTCAATACTCCTCGATTGACATTCAGGGCACGTAGCAATTTCATCTTTGATACTTTTTAAAACAAAGCTATCCAACATGATGTAACAGTGTAGAAAATTCGATTTGTCATTAGTAGGTACGTGCCATGAAAATTTTAAATTAGATAAATTCTTGGTTGTTATATATCATTAGAAAGAGCTTCGATTCAATATTGTAAAAGTGAAAAAATTATCAAAATCGAACAATTCCATAAAAAGTTATGTTGGTTTTTAGTACCGATTTTTCGATATATGGATTTGTTGAAGAAAGTGTGGTCAAAAAAATGTTTTTAAGCACTAAAAGTTTAATAACTTTGTCAATTCTTATCCAAATGTTTATAACTTGGTATCAAAAGATAGATGTAATAGTAACCTACAAATTTATATAGGTCCATAGTCACCGGGCGTATCCAAGGGGCTAGAGGGGTAACCAAACGCCACTTTTACCAGCAAAAAATGAAATTTTTATTCATAAAAGATCAATTTTTCAATGAATTTATTAATTTTCATATGCAATAAATTGCTATAATTTCCATGTAGACTGCCACCAAATACGAGAGGTTCATTTTTTGAGTTAGGGTATATGTGGGGTAATGATTTAACACACCCTATTATTAAAAACGATTCATTATAAATATTTTGATTCTTATTAAAAAGGCTTTTTTAAAATCATCACAATAAAATTTATAATTTACAACATTACAACAAACAAAGCTGCACACTCATTGATTCGGGGGAAGGGGGTGTGTCCACACCCCCTCCAACCTAAAAAAACATAAAATACTTTATTTAAAATTTTGTTAAAAAAAAAAAAGAAAAAAAGCAATGACTTTAAATAATATATTGAAATACAAAACACAATACACATTACCACCTTACAAGTTGGTGTTTTCATATTTTTTTTGTTTTAAAATAATATTTGAATTAATTTGAGTCTTGGCTTTTAGTTAATGATTAATATATTAAATTCCAATAATGAAACTAAATATAAATTATTGTTAACAATAGACACGACGTGAACATAAGCCAGAGCCGTCTATCAAAAAAATTGCGAGTTCCACTACTCGCTGTACATTTATTTTGCAAGTTCCACTACTCGCTGTACATTTATTTTGCAAGTTCCACTACTCGCTGTACATTTATTTTGCAAGTTTTACTACTCGCTGTACATTTATTTTGCAAGTTCCACTACTCGCTGTACATTTATTTTGCAAGTTTTACTACTCGCTGTACATTTATTTTGCAAGTTCCACTACTCGCTGTACATTTATTTTGCAAGTTCCACTACTTGCTATACATTTATTTTCCAAATTCCACTACTTGCTGTACATTTATTTTGCAAGTTCTACTAATTGATATATATTTATTTTGCAGGTTCCACTACTCGAGGTACATTTATTTTGGATGCTCCGCTTGTTGAAAATTCGGAATGCTCAAAATATGAAATTGATATGACCCAGATTAGCAATATTTAACCAATTTATGTCTTGCATTCATACTTTGTTAACATACAATTAATATGCTCACATACAGCGATTAATTTGAATTACGAAAACATTAACTCACCTGATGCAATATCAGCAACCAACAGTAATTTTTTGTGTGTTTTATTTGTATATATATATATATATATATATATATATATATATATATATATATATATATATATATATATATATATATATATATATATATATATATTAGGTCACACCCTGTAAATATCCATGGCTAACATCACCCGAAAGGACCGAACACATCCTTTTAGATGGGCATTATATAGACCTAGTGTGAACATTTAGAGCTGTTTTTGAAATCTTTTAACTACGTCCGAGCCATTTTTTTCATTTTTAAGTTATATAGTGAAAATAACCAAAATCCAAGATTTTCCAAAAAAATAAACAGCTCAAAATCATAAATTACAGTGATTTTTTTAAGTTGTAGGTATATAGAGATCATAATAAAATAATTTTAAGTCATTTAAAACATCCAAAAGTTTGTCAGACCCATTTTTCTCATTTTAACGTTCTATGGTAAAATAACCACAAAGTGTAAAATTCCATAAAGTATATTTTCACAACTTGCTTGGTCTGGACAATATTTATGATAAAAAATAAACAGATTCTTACATATTGCAAATTTGAGACTAGAATTAAAAGCTTTCTTCACAAAATGCATAATCCAAAAACAGTTTTTAAATTTCTCAAAAAATTTACAAGTTCTAATTTTTTTTAGTCCAAAACATATATTTCTGAAAAAGTTGAGTTTGTAGGTGTTGTTTGTTACAGATGCTTGCTGTTATAGTCAACAACACAATTGAAGAGTTGTTTTCCATATTCTGGATGAGTTGGGATGCGCTTGTACCGCTCCCAGTGAACCTTGAACCTTGAATGCATTGTTTCGGTTGCTTGTTCGCTGAAGATTCCAAGGGAGGTTTGATGTTTTTCTACAAATTCAGAAACATGGTAGAAAACAGCATGGACCTTAGGTGTCACCGATATTGGCAAGAATAGGAAAGAAGTTTTAAACTTCTGAATCGTTTCTTTATAATTTTCCTGCAGAGTTGTTCCAATGCATGAAGTGACAACTTCTTTGAAATGTCTTAGAGTTTCAATGAAACCAAATGCTTGATAGGCACAAGCTTTTTCTGGCATTCTTTAGAGAATGTCAAGGTTTTGCAAAAGCTTATGACATTCATTGCCAGCAAAGTGTCTGCCATGGTATGGCTGGAGCTGAATGTGCAGCAAAGTTGGCCATTCTTTGGCACCAGGCCATAACTCAGAAAGATTCTTGAAAAGATGATTGACAATTCCAAGAAGAAGATGGAGTTCCATTGGTGGAGTCACATCCAAAATGAGTGTTGAGTCATCCATTTTAATCAGTGGTGGATGGATTACATTGTCAAAATCTTTTGCTGATTTTGTATCCGATCCAGCTGCAACATAGGCTTCAAATCTCTCCTTGATTGATCCGAAACTTCTGGATGTTCCACATTCTGAGAGATTGTCAGAATCAATGTTGCACCAGCAACAAGGGTGTTTGCTTGAATGGGATTGAATTCCGCAAATGATGTTGGCCATCTTGAGATCGCATGAAATGCAGAAAGAAACATCATTTAATTGAATGATGTTCATCATCAATTTGACGTTCTCATATGTTTCAGAAACATTTTCAGCGATGACAACTATGAGCTGCCATTTGACACCTGTGTCTCGGGCAGATGAGCTTGTCAGCAAGCGAAGACTTTTTTGTTGAGGACTTCTTGTTTCATCATCTTCATCAGTTACCTTGATAACTGCTAAGCTCATTTTCAAGAATGATCCTCCTCCATCAATGCCAAGCTTGACAAAATGATTGGAGCCGTATTCCCTTGACAACAACACCTTGTTGGTTAAGTCCTCAAAATTTTTGCAGTGAATGATTGTTCTCTTCTCTTCAGCTTTTCCTTTTTCTGCTGAAATGTTGACAACTGATAGTTGAAAGAAATCATTCAACGATTTTCCTACAGCAGCAAACTTTTGCTGGAAAAATGGCTCAACTAGTCGAGTTTCTGTTGCTTTGTTAAGTGTTGAGGCAAGTTGTCGCATTCCCGTGTTGGATAGTCCTGTGTTCAACTGAACATTTAACAAGCTTTGCATTGTATGTGTTGAACTGGTTGATTTGCGTGCAGATGCTGGGCCTAAAAAGCAAATGAAATAAATTTAACAACTTTTTGTTACTTGTGAATGATTACAACAACAATAGTTATGAGTAAAAGTGATTCCCACAGAAGTTTATTATTACCTGGTGTTAATGGAAATAACTGCCCTCCTCTTGCTTGACTCAGCCGGACAGTTCCTCCAGGAGATGCATCCTTTGAGCTGATGATGGCAGATGCAATTTGCTCAGCACCAACAGGATCTGACTGGACCAATGCTTGCAAGTTTTGGTGTCTTGTTCCGATTGTGCATGAATGTCTGAAACCTCTTGTAAGAATGGACAAACATTGTGCGCATCTTTTCTCTGATGACTGTAAGCGGGACTTTGGTGAAGGGCCAGGCTTAGAAGATTCACCTTGGTCAAGGTTTCTGTTCTGTTCTTTTGGTGCCAAGGGATGTTTCTGGTTGAGCTTGAGTTTTGCTATTTGGCAAATGAGGCAGTCATATGGACCAGATGTTTGTGTCAAAGGCTTGACAATGATTGCAGAGAAGTTGTAGATTGCAGGAAGTGAAACACTCATGTCCCCAGCATCTCTTTTTTTGCAAGAGAGTTCGGCAAGCATTGCAAATAGCCTGTGGGACTCTTTCATCGGCAAAGTCAATGTCTGTTTTCAACAATTTGTGAATTCTTCCAATGATAAAGTCATTTAACTCTCGGTCTCCTTTCCTCATGCAAAGAAAACAAACAGACTTTCTGCATTCTTCATGTGTTTTTGCTTTATTTGGCATTTTTGATGCTTTATGTCTTCATTTTAAAAAATGATCTTCATTCAACAAGGAAAAATAATTATGAATGTTTTTTATTTCATAAATTTCATGACAATCTTTATGTGTACACAATTTTTTTTGTGTACATAATCTTATTGTGTACTTCATGCCAATGGAAGGGGGATGACAGGGAAGGATTTAACCCTTTTTAATTTGAAAAGTTAGTGCATGCATGCGTGCGTGCGTGTGTGTGTGCATGCGTTCATGTACATAAAATCATTGCTGATGCTTAGTCATTACAAAGTAACTAAATTCAAATGAAATTCATTTTTTTAAATTTCCAATAATTATTTGACCTTCTGGGATGTTTGAAATGACTTAAAATTATTTTATTATGATCTCTATATACCTACAACTTAAAAAAATCACTGTAATTTATGATTTTGAGCTGTTTATTTTTTTGGAAAATCTTGGATTTTGGTTATTTTCACTATATAACTTAAAAATGAAAAAAATGGCTCGGACGTAGTTAAAAGATTTCAAAAACAGCTCTAAATGTTCACACTAGGTCTATATAATGCCCATCTAAAAGGATGTGTTCGGTCCTTTCGGGTGATGTTAGCCATGGATATTTACAGGGTGTGACCTAATATATATATATATATATATATATATATATATATATATATATATATATATATATATATATATATATATATATATATATATATATATATATATATATATATATACAAATAAAACACACAAAAAATTACTGTTGGTTGCTGATATTGCATCAGGTGAGTTAATGTTTTCGTAATTCAAATTAATCGCTGTATGTGAGCATATTAATTGTATGTTAACAAAGTATGAATGCAAGACATAAATTGGTTAAATATTGCTAATCTGGGTCATATCAATTTCATATTTTGAGCATTCCGAATTTTCAACAAGCGGAGCATCCAAAATAAATGTACCTCGAGTAGTGGAACCTGCAAAATAAATATATATCAATTAGTAGAACTTGCAAAATAAATGTACAGCAAGTAGTGGAATTTGGAAAATAAATGTATAGCAAGTAGTGGAACTTGCAAAATAAATGTACAGCGAGTAGTGGAACTTGCAAAATAAATGTACAGCGAGTAGTAAAACTTGCAAAATAAATGTACAGCGAGTAGTGGAACTTGCAAAATAAATGTACAGCGAGTAGTAAAACTTGCAAAATAAATGTACAGCGAGTAGTGGAACTTGCAAAATAAATGTACAGCGAGTAGTGGAACTTGCAAAATAAATGTACAGCGAGTAGTGGAACTCGCAATTTTTTTGATAGACGGCTCTGGCTTATGTTCACGTCGTGTCTATTGTTAACAATAATTTATATTTAGTTTCATTATTGGAATTTAATATATTAATCATTAACTAAAAGCCAAGACTCAAATTAATTCAAATATTATTTTAAAACAAAAAAAATATGAAAACACCAACTTGTAAGGTGGTAATGTGTATTGTGTTTTGTATTTCAATATATTATTTAAAGTCATTGCTTTTTTTCTTTTTTTTTTTTAACAAAATTTTAAATAAAGTATTTTATGTTTTTTTAGGTTGGAGGGGGTGTGGACACACCCCCTTCCCCCGAATCAATGAGTGTGCAGCTTTGTTTGTTGTAATGTTGTAAATTATAAATTTTATTGTGATGATTTTAAAAAAGCCTTTTTAATAAGAATCAAAATATTTATAATGAATCGTTTTTAATAATAGGGTGTGTTAAATCATTACCCCACATATACCCTAACTCAAAAAATGAACCTCTCGTATTTGGTGGCAGTCTACATGGAAATTATAGCAATTTATTGCATATGAAAATTAATAAATTCATTGAAAAATTGATCTTTTATGAATAAAAATTTCATTTTTTGCTGGTAAAAGTGGCGTTTGGTTACCCCTCTAGCCCCTTGGATACGCCCGGTGACTATGGACCTATATAAATTTGTAGGTTACTATTACATCTATCTTTTGATACCAAGTTATAAACATTTGGATAAGAATTGACAAAGTTATTAAACTTTTAGTGCTTAAAAACATTTTTTTGACCACACTTTCTTCAACAAATCCATATATCGAAAAATCGGTACTAAAAACCAACATAACTTTTTATGGAATTGTTCGATTTTGATAATTTTTTCACTTTTACAATATTGAATCGAAGCTCTTTCTAATGATATATAACAACCAAGAATTTATCTAATTTAAAATTTTCATGGCACGTACCTATATATATATATATATATATATATATATATATATATATATATATATATATATAGATATATATATATATATATATATATATATATATATATATATATATATATATATATATATATATATATATATATATATATATATATATATATATATATATATATATATATACATATATATATATATATACTACGCGTACGTATGCGTACGTATGTATGCGTATGTATACGTATGTATGCGTTTACATATGTATGCGTATATATACTTATATATATACATATATGCGTATATATACATATATACGTATATATACATATATACGTATATATACATATATACGTATATATACATATATGTACATATATATACATATATATATGTATATATACATATATAAACACACACACACACACACACACACACACACACACACACACACACATATATATAAATGTGGACATTTTATATTAGTGCAATATTGTTAATAACATTTAACTGACATAACTAGGGAACTTAATCAGAGCTCTTCCTTTTAATTCTTGTGGTCTGAAGTTAAGACACTGAACACTATTTAATAATAATATTGTGACATAATAATAACAATGCTACATAACAATAATTTGTATTGTTAAATACTGTAACTCATTGTAAAGACTAAAAAGTAGAAAATAAAACACAATAGCTAAATGCTAAAATTAAATAAACAAAGAACCAAGAAACACAATAAAATTTACCTATTCTCTTATCTCTTTCAGATATCTTACTTTTTTTGCCAATCTTGTTTTTTCTTTTTGTCATTTCTTTAGGCATTATAATATTATTTCTAAATATTATTTCATTGTTGCATTAAACAAATTTTATCTATGTAATCTAATGTACATTAAAACTTTATCTAATGAGTAATTAAGTATTTATTGTAAAGTTATATTTTGACAAAATATGACTTTACTAAATTTTTGTAAACATTATTAAAGTACACTACAAATATATTGTAATTGGATTAAAATTACACTTTAGAACCTGAAGTATAAATTAAGCCTTTTAATCGAAAATTTTTAAATTTAACTTAAAATTTAAATTAAATTTGAAAGTAAACTGATTAAAGGATGGACAATAATATTAAGTTAATAATATTATTAATATGAAGTTTCCGATAGACCCCCTCTACCATATGAGGCGTAAAATTGCCGAAATTATGTACCTTTTTTGTGCATTGTAGTAATGAATGTGGGCATCCAAATAATGCAATAAAATTTGGCAAGAATATAGAAAATAGATATAAAAACAAACGCAAATAGTTTTAATAGTACGCACTACCTTCCTTCGATAGGAATTTAACGAACGATCGACATCAAAAATTTTGATACCCATTAACTTTATATAAATGTAAGTAGATTCAAAAACAGCAAACACTAACAGAAAGTATAATTATTTCAATTTTTAAAACATATCTAAAGTGATATTAAATTCTAAAAAAAAAGACTAGAAAACACGTTGTTACCACACTTACTTTGAACGGACTTTAAAAAACTTCTTTTTCCAGCATCAAGTTTTTTATTTTCCATACTTATTATTTTTTTCTAAATTTGAATAATAATCATAATCATCTAACTGAATACACAAGTAGGAATTCTAGCACGAATCAAATAAATTATAGTAAATTAAGAACTATAATAATATATAAATACAAAATATATCTTCCAGCAGCAAAAGCATGCTTCGATTTATACTTTTGGTTATACTTTAAAAATACATGTGGATGTCCTGGATTACTTTTAGATGCTTACCAATTATTAAAACAAGTTCAGGTAGGCTACGTTTTTTAAATTTCTAGATCCGATTTTAATTTTTTTTTTTTTTGAAATCGCAAAATTTATGCGATTTTTATAAAAAAAAATTATACCACCTATATCTAATGATAAAATCATATAAGTTGTAAATATTGTTTTGGAAAACAAATATCCCCATCATTTTCTACGTATATGATATTGTGTAAAACAGTACAATTTGAAATTTTGAAAATTTTCATATTTTAAGGTAGACTACCACCTTAAATGTTCCCCACATGAACATTCAGAAAATATAAAATATTTTGTATACTCAACATTATTATGTTCAGTCATATTATCAAATGATTGTTTTATTTAATTTCGACTTTGAATCAAACTCTAAAAATTAAGGTAATTGTTTTTATTTTTTTTTAAGTATTATATATTTTAACTTAAATTATAAATATACTTTTTTATAGCTAAAATAAGTAAGATATTTAAATTCAGGGTTCACAATGCAAGAAATTTCAAGTTTGAAACAACGAACAGAGACCAACCAAAATTAAAAAATTTGATTTATTAAATAGCTACCGATTCTAATAGCAGTTTTTTTTTCTGTCAAAATTTATTTTAAATTAAAGATATCTTCATTTAAGCAAAACCACCTATTGAAGTCATTTAGTTTATTGAAGGTGTAAAGGTGTTTAAACTATTTTCAAAAAACTATAAGTCAATGGCTCGTTGACACATTGATCTTTTGCTTCTCAAAGTTATCATAAATTTTACCATTTTTAAAGCAAGTGAGGGTTTGAGACAATCATTTTTAGACTAAAATTGAGTTTTAAATCAGTTTGACTGTATTTACTGTAAAAAAAAAAAAGATTTTCTTTGTTAAAAACTTATAACTTACTAATATAAGCCTTGATTAACCAGAGAATTGGTGCTCAAAGAACAAAATTTGCGTTATTGAACGCCCCTTGGATAGTTTTGGGTTACGGGAAAAAGTATATTGCAGATATTTTTAAAATTCAATTTTTTTTCTAATGTATATAACTTGATATTATATTCGTTCATAAAAATTAGCACTTTTCTCATTTCAAACAATTTTTTTATCTGCATGAGTTTGCTACATCGAAACATGGAAAACTTTAAAAACCACTTTGAAGTCAACATTTTATGAAACTTCGAACCGCAATAACTTTGCAGTTTGAAGTTTCATAAAACGTTTAAGAAAGTTTCATAAAACCTTAAGAAGTTTCATAAAAATTTTAAGAAAATTCAATAACTCAACAATTTTAACTTGCCTCATTCTTATAAAAAACGACTCTTAAAATTCGAATCATTTAATGTGAATTGTGAAAATCGCGCCAATAAAATATTATTTATATTGCGTTTAATTCTAAGGCTTATTCGTCAAAAAAACCAAAACACAAAAAATTAACATAAAGATTCATGTAAATAAAATTAGGCTCTGGTATAAAATTGTTCATATTTGAATTTCGTTAAAAAAGAATCATATTATTATTCTAAATGCAGGTTTAGTTCAGGTTAAAAATTATATGATATTTCATATCGTATTATTTTTATTGTATTTCCTTAAATTTAAAAAAATAATTCTTTTAATTAAATTTATTATTGTTTTAATGTATAATAAAATAAAAATTATATTTATAAATGCATATAAAAACATCTTCATAAAGGCATAACTCAAAGACTGAGAAAAATCATCTTTAGTCTTAGCAAACCTGTTTTTTCCAAAAAAAAAAAGATGAAAAAAGATGAATGATTCCCTTTTCATGTGAAAAAAATGTATTTTGATAGTTTCTGAGTCATTTTTATAGCCCTTTGTAACCACAGATTTGTATGTCTTGCCCTAATGACAGAAAACTAAAACAAATAGCTATGTAAATGAGATATTTAACACAAGTAAATGTAAGGAGAGAAAGAGAGAAAAAAGAGATTTTTATTCACCCTACATTGAAATAAATAAACTGTGTTGTATATTGATTTCTGTGTGGGGTTATTAAAATTGCCTTGGGAATTTTAATAAAGTAATAGGTTGTTTTACATATTGGTATTAGTAAGTCTATTACAGTAAGTATGATCGTAGTAGTAATTCTAGAAACCAAAGTTGCTTAATTAAAAAAAAAAAGAAAGGTTTTTAATTATTGGTTTAAAAATAATATAACTTATGACTTTAATTTGTTAACAACTATAGTTTATTCAACTAATTAAACATGAAGAAATATAGTTTATTCAAACACATTATTTGTCTCATTAATTTCATTAGATGTTATAATTATTAAATTTTTTCAATACTTTTTAGAGTTTTATCTTTACACTTTAAACCAGTTATTGCTTTGAGCTGTTTTAAATATTTAACATGTTACTGCTTTTGTTTATTTTAGTACTATTTACTTACCAGGATGTTGATGGAAAGCACTATTTAATATTGATAAGTCTAACTTTAATCCATGATTAACAATGATAATAGCAATTACAATAATAGTATTGTTATTTATATTGCCATTTACTTTATAATAATGTTATAAAGCAAATGGCAATATAAGTAATTATATAGGGTTACCATTGTCCGTGATTTTAGGTGGGAGATCGAAGCGTTAAACTAATTTTAATCACTTTAGTGCTGCGCTCTCCTATGTAAAAATCGGGATAACGGTCACCATAATTAAACCATTTATTATTTCTAATATATAGCACATATACCAATTCTGATCATATGCATGTTAAATTATTATAGAATAACAAGGAAATTGTGTGTAAAAAATAATTGTTGATTAAGTACAAACTTCCTTAGTGTCAACCTGCATTAGTGAAAAGTATTGCAAAATCTTATTTAGTGCAAGATTGATTATAATTGTGGAAAGGTTTTTTCCAATATTAATAAAATTAAATGAGTTATCTAAATTTATCAACTAATGATAACATTAACCCTTAAGTATAATTCCATTGACAGATAAGTTTCAATAACCAAGATAGGTCATAATTCAAATAAAAACTTTTATTAAAAGCATAAGTAAACTGATATAAAGGAACATATTCATAAATCCTGTATAATAATATATTTTTTTTAAGTAGAAATTTTTAAAATCAATAATATTTATTCTAAAAAGTAATAACTTGATAACTAATTCATATTTATTTATAATATATTTTAGATACATGTAGTGTTGATATTAATAATACTGGTAGACGATATTCAAGGAAGTATTAGTATAGGTATATTATTATTATTATGTTTATTAGTATTATATAATATATATATATATATATATATATATATATATATATATATATATATATATATATATATATATATATATATATATATATATACCTGTCAGGTCAGGTTATCCTGCTACTGGTAACATGTAACCCAGTACAATCTGCTTCATGACCTGCTGCCTTGTAGGATATGTCTTTTTAGGCAAAGGCTAAGAGATGCCAACTCCAACTTAAGGCACCCCCTGCCTTGGGGCTCTTAGTTGAGTAAAGGCTAGAGATGGTGTCTCGATAAAAATGCTCATATTAGGCAGATGTTAAATGCATCCGGGTACTGTCTTGTAAAAGGCCTCCTAGGCAAAGACTTAAGGGGTAAACAGATTCTATCTGTTGACCAGCCTCACACCCCTTCTTCATCTATTAAGCTGACGCAGATGTATTTTTAATATATTGTTTCCAGTTTAGGATGTTAAATGCTTGATCTTCTTGACTCAATGCATGGGTTTTGCTTGTGTCTCTGTTTTTATGACTAGGCAACTCATTTTATTATCTCCTGAGGGTACAGCTCTAAAACTCAGGTTTATGGTTCTGAGGCCAACTGGTAGTCAGGTTTCCCAAACTCTGTGGTAGCTCTCAGGGAGGCTGATTCCATCAACAGCTGAAAAATATCAAAGTATTAACATTGCCATGTTGCGCATAGATTGTGTCCTTGTTTGTACTTTTGGTGTGCATTGTCAAGGTCACGTTTGGAGCCCTTTGTTACAGCTTAGGGTTTATCAATAGTAATGGGGCAATTGCTTGGGCTATTAAACAGTATACTGAGTACTATCTATGCTTTGAGTCAAGTTCTTTAACAAATTTAAAAATGAATAAAGTACCAAAAACTATAAAACACAAAAAACTATCACCACCACCAAGTTCTCTAAACCTATCATTCACTAATATTCATGGTCTTCAATGTAACTTTTCTTCTGTTGAGTCTTATCTCTTGCAAATTTCACCAGACTTACTTGCTCTTTGTGAGACTAATTTGAGTTCAGCTGTTTTATCTTGTGATGTTAGTGTTGATGGTTATCTTCCTTTAATTTGTAAAGACTCAAATAGTCATATGCTTGGTCTAGGCATTTACATTCGTAAGAATCCACCCATTTGTCGTGAAACTAGGTTTGAATCCACAGACTATTCTTTTATGTGCTTTCGTTTAGCACCACTTTGCTCTATCACCTTTCTCTTTGTTCTATATTGCTCTCCTTCATCTCAAGACTGCACTCTTTTTGATGTTATTTCTGACCATATTGACCAAGCCCTCTCTCTTTATCCATCACCTAATATTGTTGTTGTTGGTGACTTTAATGTTCACCACTCTGAATGGCTTGGCTTTAGTGTCAGTTACTCTGCAGGCATTAAAGCCCACAACTTTTGCCTTTCTCAATCCCTAACTCAAATAGTCAACTTTCCAAATCGCTTTCCAGACAACCCAAATCATCTACCTTCTCTACTCGACTTATGTCTTGTTTCTGATCCTAGTCAGTGCCCAGTTTGTCCACTTTCAACCTTAGGTGCTTCTGATCACAGTTTGATCTCTCTAAAACTATTATCTCATTCTTCTTCATCATCTGAATCCCCTTATCATTGTACCTCTTACAGCTACCTTAAAGCTGACTGGGACTCTTTCCATGATTTTCTTCATGATGGCCCTTAGGTAGAAATCTTTTGTCTTCCTGTTGATAAATGTGATTCCTACATAACTTCGTGGATTCAGGCTGGCATGGAGTTTTTTATTCACAATTGACAATTCCAGAGCAAGCCTCACTCTTCTCCACGGTTTTCCTCACATTGTGCTGCTGCAATCGCCAATTGAAACCATTACTTCCATATCTATCAGAAAAACAATTTTCCAGAAAACAGATGTCTGTTTATTACTGTTAGAAACCATTGTAAAAAGGTTTTGTATAACGCCAAAGCCCGCTATTCTTTGGTCATGAAATCTCGTATTTCATCACAAAAATTAGGCCCTCGTGACTTCTGGAGAATCTTTAATAGTATCAATAACAAGGGCAAATCTGTAATTCCACCTCTCTTGTATGGTTCAGACTTTGTCACCTCACCTAAAGACAAAGCTGAATTGTTTGCTAAGAACTTTTGATCAATATCATCTCTTGAATCAACTAGTTGCGTTTTATCTGATATAGCCGTCAAACAGGTTGATCCATTGCTTGACATTCGTATCATGTATAATTTTTTTCAGCCAATCGTTATCACAATAAGTTAGATCTTCCTTTATTTATGAATGGTGATGTACCCGATGAGTCATCTACTCTTCATCTTCTCAGATACTCTTACTTCCGATCTTTCTTGGAAACCAAATATCAAATCTGTTGCAAAATTGACATCTGCTAAGGTTGCATCTCTTTATCGAGCTCGACACTTTCTTACTTCAGATTCTTTTTTCTATCTCTAAATCTCAAATCTGGTCTTGTATGGAATACTGTTACCATATCTGGGGTGGATCTTCTAATGATGCCCTTTCTCTTTTAGACAAGGTGCAAAAATGCATTGTAAGCATAGTTGGACCTGCTCTTGCAGCCAACCTCCAACCATTATCACATTGTTGTAATGTTGCTTCTCTTTCTCTTGTGTTATCTACTAAAATTTATTCTTGTGTTACTCGTCATTTAATTAAGTCTCATCCTTTTTATTTGACTGTTCCTAAGTGCTCCAAAAACTCTTATTTGTCTAGTTTTTTTCCTAAAACATTAGCTCTTTGGATTTCGCTTCCTTCATCTTGCTTACCTGATTCATATAATCTGCAATCCCTTAAGTCATCCATCAATCGTTATTTTGCTCTACAATCTTCATCTTTTCTCTTCCAGTAATTTCCAACTTTAATTAGTAGTTGCCTCCATCCTTGTTGGAAGTGAAGATGTTTAAAAAAAATAAAATATACATATATAAGTTATTACTATATATATATATATATATATATATATATATATATACATATATATATATATATATATATATATATATATATATACATATATATATATATATATATATATATATATTTATATATATATATATATACATATATATATATACACATATATATATATATATATACATATATATATATATATATATATGTGTATATATATATATATATATATATATATATATATATATATACATATATATATATATATATATATATATATATATATAAATATATATATATATATATATATATATATATATATATATATATATATATATATATATATATTTATTTATACAATTAAACTCCATATAAGACATAATGTCAATGATGTGAAAACATTAAACTTATAAAAGAAATGAAATTAAAGTATAGAAAACTTCATTATGTTTTGTCTTTAATATAGCTAAACTATGCCTCGGAAAGAAATACCATTTTTGTGTAGTAAATGATTTATTAAATCAATATTAATTACTTAACTGATATTCTGATAACATTTAGATCTTATATTTAATTATTTATTTGTATTTTAGATAATCTTCTTTGTAATTTCAACATTCTGTTGGTTAAAGGAAAACTTATTGGCCTGCTACCAAAACTAGATAAGGAGTTTTTGGTTTCCTTTGATGTCTATCCAAATAAGTTTGTTGCTGGTTATCATAGTGTTATTCATTTAACTATTGGTTCTAATTTTGGTAAATATGGTGATCGTGTTCCAGGTATCTGGTTTAACAACCGCGGAGATGGTAGTATTTACATTTCAGCACCAATTAGTGGTGATATTAATAAAGTTTTCATCACAAATCCAATCAAATTAAATAAATGGTCTAATGTTAAAGTTGGTCAAGTTTTGAAAAACTCCAATTATGTATACACAATTAGATTAAATGGAGAAGTTGTCTTTACTTATATTAATAACAATGCTCAAAGTTTTAATAATGTAAAAGTATATGCATCTGATCCTTGGCATGATGTTCAAGATGGTTTAATCAGGAATTTGTTTATTATCAATGGTATTTCAAGTATGTTTTTAAATATTTATAGTTTCTCTTTCCTATATGTTTTTTATAAGTTTGTTTACTGTTTAATTTTTTTAGGTAATGGTCTGCAACCAATTATTGTTCTACCTACAGGTATATAAAAAATCATTTTTATTTTATATTATTTTTTCTTTTATTATAATGTATAGATGCTTATTTAATCAAAGTGCTTTAGTAAATTAATTCCTAAAGACAAAATGAGTTATCAGTCAGTAGATATATATTAACTGAGGATTTTGGTTTAGGTTGACAATTATATTCTTTATATTAGGTTTTTTGTTTTTGTTTTTTTGTTTGCTTCATTATAATATTGCATTTTATATTTTTATTGTGTTTACTTTTTGTTTATTATTGTAACATTAAAAAGTGTCTTTTAGAAGTGCAAAAGACAATGGTAGTTCGGTACTTCCATTTTATTTTAATAGCCAAAAAGCAGCGCTTTAGTAGACACATCAAAAAAGGGTTTGGGTTTATGCAGGTTAATCTATATATAAAACAAAAACAAACTTTTTTTTTTCTTTTATAAGCTTTTCAAAAATTAAATTTAATTTAAAAGTGATGTGCAGTTTGCGATATAGCGCATGTTTAAAAGTGGATTTCTACATGAATTTGTAACTTATGATGGCAAACTAAATTCTGCAGATGCCTTAGTATAAAAATTGATTAAAGATTTTGAGTAGAATGCACTATTTTTAAATAGTCAAAACTGTGCATTAAAACAATAACTTTAAGGTCTCTAAATATAAAGTAAAATAGTTTTTCATATTTTTTTGAAATTTATTAGTCATAGGCGCAGCAACATGTACAATATACATGTTGCTGACAATGTACATACATTGTACATACATTGCATATACATTGTACATACATTGTACATACATTGTAAATACATTGTAAATACATTGTATATACATTGTATATACATTGTACATACATTGTATATACATTGTGCATACATTGCACATACATTGTACATACATTATACCTACGTTGTATATACATCGTACATACATTGTACACATATTGTACATTCATTTTATATACATTGTGCATACTTTGTGCATACATTGTAGATATATTGTATATACATTGTATATACATTGACTGGGATTAGAAATTAAAATAAGGTATATTCCTTTTAACATTTTGACCATATGTGAGGTATTGAGGGTATTCTTTTTTTCTGAAAAATTTCCTTTTAAATAGGATTTTTTAAATTTAATTTTAATTAGATTTTTTATAATATACTATTTAAAATAAAAAGATAAAAAGTTATCAGCAATTGCAATAAGATAATCCCCTCAATATAATAATTCAATATAAGCTTAAAAGAAATTCTTGTTCAATTAAAATTATTGGATAAATACAAATCCTGTAGGAACGATGGAGTACATCCGTATGTACTGAGTACCTATTCTTTGAGTCTTAGTATTCCTATTGAACATATTTTTAAGCTATCACTTAAATTAGGATTGTTACCAAAAGCATGGAAAGACTCAAACATAGTTCTGATTTTTAAAAATCGCCATAAGCTTGATCCTTCCAACTATAGACGTGTTTCTCTTTCATCAGTTATATGCAAAATTTTAGAAAGGATATTTTAAAAAACTATCATTCAGCATCTTTTAGACAATAATTTGATAAATAAGAATCAGCATGGTTTTTTACCAAGTAAATCTTGCTTTACAAATTTACTTGAAAGTCAAGATATTGTAACTCAAGCAGTCGATCAAGGTTATCTTATTGATATCCTCTTTACTGACTTTTCTAAATCATTTGACAGAGTTCACCATAGAAAATTTATATTAAAAATTGAAATGTTGGGTATAAAGGGATTAATTTTTAAATGGATTGAGTCTTTTTTTATCAAATAGAAGGCAAAGAGTTGTTCTTGAAGACATTGCTTTAAGTGGTGTACCGCAAGGCTCTGTTCTGGGACCAATTTTGTTTTTAAATTATATCAATGATCTTCCGAATAAACTGAAAAAAAAAGCAAGCTCTATGCTGATGATTGCAAAGTTTTCCACATAATCCGTGATAACAGTAGTAATGATCTACAGGATGACATAAATTCTATTTTTAATTGGTGCAATGACTGGAGTATGCAACAAAATATAGAAAAATGTAAAATAATGCATATCAATAAAAGTAATAAATTAAATAAAAATATCAATAAATATTACATTTTTGATTATTGATTGAGTACTGTGGATTGTGTGAATGATCTTGGTATCATGTTTAAAAGTGATCTGAAATATGGTCATCATATATCTGCGTGTATTTCTAAAGCAAATAGAATTTTAGGTTTTATCTGGCACACATTTTCATTTTTAAATGCTGATATACTTGAATTGTTATGTTTCGCTAGTACGCCCTCATCTAGAATATATGTCTTCTATTTGGAATCCATTTTAAAATAAAGACATTAATCTTATTGAAGGAGTACAACATAGAGCAACAAGACTAATTCCAGAATATTCAGAGCTTCTTTATGAGGAAAGATTAAATAGACTTAATTTAAAAACCTTATCTATGAGAAGAGAAAGAAGCGATTTAATTAACTTTTTTAAATGTCTTAATAATTCTAATCAGCTAAATACAGTATCTTCTCTAAGGAACTTTTGTCGACCAACTGGACCAGCTGGAAGTGTTTGTGACTATATCCATAATCATAGATATACTTCTGAGATATGTAGACACCCAAGTAGAAGGAATTTTTTTTCCAATCATGTTATTTTAATTTGGAATAATTTGCTGTTTGATGTCGAACTTAATAAGTCAGTGTTAAACTTTAAAAAAAGTCTTGATGAACTTTATTATGTGAATTAAAATTTCAAATTGTAGTTTTTAAACTTGCTGCTAGAGTGGATCACCATTCAGTGAGCATTTGCTCACCGCAGCAATTGTTTTAGTTCCTAATCTCTTTGTACCAAAGTTTTTAACAAAAAATTAGATTCCAGTATACACATAATAACCATAAAGTTTGATGACTTTGCCTAGAAGTTATCTTGAGTACATAAAAAATTGTTGTTCTGCATTTATATTTGTGTTTAATGAGTACAAAAATAAAACTACTTTAGCGTCAACATTTATAACTTTTTGTTCAGAAGTATATCTATAGCTAAAAAATGTACAAGTTTTTAACTATAGAATATTAGATGTCTTGCTAGAAGGCCTTGCTAGAGTCTTTATTAAGACACCATTTTAAGAACTATTTTTGTGATCAAAGGAACAAGTTCACATATATGATGTGTTATGTAGGAAAATCTAAATAAATCAAAATCAACATTTTTCATAAAGTTGCAAATCTTTACATGTGTATATTTTACTCTAAAACATCAAGATATTGTTTTTGCTAATTCTCTTAATCTTTACACGTGTAAGATTGTTCAATAAAATAAAGGGCATGAATCCTATTTTTCTTTTGAATGTATTTGTTAATATAAAAGTTAATTGATATTTTTAAATGTTTAATCATTAGATTACATAACTCGCTTTAATATTTTTTTGAAAACAGAACAATTAAGTAGTAATTAAGTACAACACAAAAATTATTACATTTTTAGAGTGGTGTAATAAGTAAACCCTTTTGTACCTTATGCAATCCAGCTGTTCACCTAATAATATTTTTTAATATTATTAGAAATTTTTAGTTTGTGTTCATGGTTATTTGAAGCTATAAATTTTGAAATATAAATATAAACTTAGTTCAAATCAGTAATAAAAAATTTTTTAAATTGATTGGTCTCACATGAAAGGATTAAAACTTACTATCACAAAGTAATTTTTCAGGTCATCATTCAACATAAGTTTGAACATACAGAAGTTTAGATTTTGTTTTAAGTTTAAATGATTGATATTGTATTGTGCTGTTTCCATATTTATGTTGCTTCTGTAATTGTCAAGTTTAAGTCATTTCATATGTGACTTTACAATTGTTTTCAGTTATTGATGAATGTGCAAACTTGATTGATTACTGTAACTGGGCAAACAGTGATTGTGTGAACACTAATGGAAGTTACTATTTTACTTGCATGTGTGCTGGTTAGTTTTTTGTAATGTTTTTTTTAAATTTTGTCTTAGCATATAATTTTTAGCATCTTATTTTATGTACTGTATTTTTAGCATATTATTTTATATACTGTAACTGGGCAAACAGTGATTGTTTGAATACCAATGGAATTTTTTATTTTACTTGCAAGTCTGGGTGGAGGCTGAAAAACAACAGCTGTGTTGGTCAGTTTTTTGTAATATTTTTAAATTTTGTTTAACCATATTAGTTTTATCATAATATTTTATGGTTAGTCACTAGGCCCACTATATCAGATAATTTTCATAGTATTAACTTTAGGGTATATAGTAAAATAAAAAAACAGCTAAGTTGTATCGATCTTATAGATAAGATTACACATTTATTTATTTATATTTATATTTATTTATATTTACCTGTTATATTATATATGTATATTATTATAAATTTATTATATATACCTGTTCTTTAATTCAATATTATTTTGATTTTAACAGTTTTTTATTTAAATTTTAATTTTTTTAATAAATTTCAATTTAACTTAAGATTGCACATAATGTTTTAAAAAAATTTACTCTGCTCAAATGGTGTCTAAGGGTAGACAGGATATTAAATGCTTTAAAGTTGTCTTAAGTGTTGCAAACACCTTAGTTATGCTTTTGTATGGTGAATGAGTAAAAATCGAAAATTTCTATAATGTATTTATTATTATTTACAATCTATTTATCATTATATATAGTTTTATGTTTAAAACTATATATTCAAAAATGTACAGATTTTTACATATTGATATATATGTAAATATTGTAACGTTACTTATTTGAACACTTTTTTGAACTAACTTTTCTCAAAAATGAGGTTTTGTGCCAGCCTTTTGTGCAGCTGTCAGTTGTGTAAACAAGCTTAAAAAGAATGCTGGAAATAATATATCTTGTTTTAGATTTTTAGAAGAATAATGATAATTAAAAACTATTAATCGAATCAAATTTATTAAAAAACTAGTATATCAAGAATTTAAAAAAGCTTTTAAACACTGTTACACTTTAATATTATGAAATATATAATATTTTTACATAGTATGATGCAATTAATTCCACTAAATTAATTAGTTTTTAACCTATCATCTTAAACCAGAAATACAAATAAACTATGCTGCGTCAACAACAAATAAAATTCTTGGGCTATTGAAAAATACTTTTATATTGTGAGAGCCAACACTATGGAAGAAATTCTATACAGCATATGTCAGATCACATTTGGAAAATGTAGTATGCACTTGGTTACCATTAACAAAAAAAGCTTGATCAAAAAGCACTTTAAAAAGTTCAGCGATGAGCCAATAAGATTGGACATGCAATGAGACAACATAGCTATGATGAAAAACTAATAAAACTCGACCTAACTAATCTAACTGTGCACTGACAAAGAGGCAACCTCATTCAAGAATTCATAATTATAAAAGAAATTGAAAAAGTGAAATGGTGTGTACCAAAAATCACAAAAGATATAGAGCTGTTCGCAGAATTATATCAAAATAAACTGTTCACAAAGTTATATCTAAGTCTGCAGAATTATATCAAAATGTCTTAGTACTCTTTTCAATAGAACAATTCTAACAGTAATTGTCTCCCAGAATTAGATTTCTTTGCTGCAGTTACCATTGACTAAATTACCATCATAGTATTTGAGAATCAAATCTCTACAAATTAACAAGTGATTTTAGAAATAGCCAACTACATTATTCAAAAAGAAATTACAACCTTACGTACTGCAAAATATTTTAACTGATTCTGTTTTACAGTCAATTAAACAGATCAAAATCTATTGCAGATGATTTGATAAAAAGTTCAATTTTGACAAAATGTGTTTGATTTTTTCCAAGTGTGACACCCTGTGAAAGTAACTTATTTAATACTGATTCTTTTTTATAAAATCTACTTCATGAAATGGAAACCATTTTTATACTGCAAATGAAACTTTTATAAACTAAAAAATGATTGCAATTTTAAATTTCTTTATGATAAACACATTGATCATGCCTTGTATGTTGTATAAAGTATAATCAGAAACTTTGTTTATATGTCAATATCTTATTTTATAAGGTTTTAAAATAAAGATCTGATATCACGATATAAGGCACATAAAAAAAGTTAGCTCACATTATACATGCTTGATTTTATTTTAGGGTAATGCTTGAAACAAAATATTTCTTATCTATATATGTTATTTTTTCTCTCAGTATAATTAACTAATTATTTAGCACCTAAACAATGGGTATATATTTAAACTAATATGAAGCCAATACAGTGATAATGTGATTAAAAAGATTTATGCAAAACATGTTTAATTTACATCAAATTTTAACAGTGTGAAATAGTTTTTAAATTATTTTAATTTATAAATAAAAAGTTTTTTTATGGGAAACCCACTGATAAGAATAATGCAAAAGTATTTATATTTCACTAACAGTTGTGTACTGTTAATATTATATCATCCCGCAAGACATCTTATAATGCTTTGCGACTAAAATTACATACATTTATTGAAAGATGGCAGGCATTTGTGGTTATTTATTTTGAAGAATTACTTACTATGATGTAATTGTTAGTATTTAGTAGTTAGAAAGATGTAATTATTAGTTGTAATAATCAAATGCAGGTTATACACCCTACGACTGATGACTACTTGTTTTGTAAAATAACTATTTTTTATTACATTTACATAAAGAAATATTCATTACCAAAAATGTCTTCAAATGGAAAAATACAGTTTTGGAGCACTTTTATGTATAGGCCGGCGTCTGTTGCTTTCAAAAAAATCCCATTAGTTATACACATTTAGTAATTAAATTTCATAAAAAATTTTATGAAGAGCTAAATGAACTAATTTAATTGTAAAAAGTTTTATTTAAGAATTATCAAATTTTTGCTATATTTATTAACCATCCAATAGTTTCATATATGTGTGTGTGTGTATCTATATACAATAATTTGGTAGCTAGGGGTCGATAGGTTAATCCAAACAAATACCTGATTTTTTTTTTTAACTTTTGCAGTAATTTTATTTTTCACAGCAATTCTTGTTTAAACAATATGATTTTGCAGTTCTCGATAAAAATTGTGCTTAGTTTAGAATAGTCCTATGCAGTGGTTCACATTAAAAATTATTATATGCGAAGCAAAATTTTTAATATAAATTATGAGTTATAAAAATTTTTAATGATCATTGTCAAATTCTGCTTGCACTCATTTCTTTCCCTTTATAGCACTGTTTATAGCTTTTCGAGTATCTTCGGAAGGAATGATGTGGCCTAAATAATTGTATCTTGAAGTTTGCGTGGAGAATAATTGGTTTCTTATAGATCCTCCAGGACCAGCTTTTATTGCAATTTTTTGATAGATCTGAAAGATTTAACTTGACAAATTTTGCTCATAAGCAACAAAAATTAAACAATAACAAAAATTTATAAATATGCCCTATATGCCCATTTCAATGTCAAATTGATTTGATGAACTAAAAAATATCGTAGTAAAATATGTTTACTATTCAGATCATGTGTCTGTAATTTATATGGGGTTGAACAAAAAGAACCAGTTGGTAGAATTTGGTAAAATCTGAAAAGTTTAGTGAGGAGTAGTTACCACCAAATAAAGACTCGCTAGTGCAATACATAAAAAGAACTGATTTTGAAGCTTTTATTACATACACAAACAATTACATATGACAGTGATTAAACCACCAAATCTGTTCAGAAATGCATGGTTTTATGATCAAGCTTCCATTTATTTAATTATATCAATATTTATGAAATGGCGCAGAAAGTTTTTTGGAAAAACTAATACTTTCAGTGCTTCACATGTTGAAAGGAATTTAGGTTATTTTTATTCCAAATCTTTTAGTACAAAAGTTTCTGACAAAAAATTTGAAACCAGTATACACCTGCAAATCATCCCTTTGTCTTGAGTACATAAAAATTGTTGTTCTTCATTTGTATTTCTAATAAAGGAGTACGAAAATAAAACTACTTTAAAATCAACATTTATAACTTCATGTTCAGAATATATATGTAAAGGTTTTTAACCATAGAATATAAGGTTTTAAATTATGGAATACTAGTTGTCATGCTAGAGTCTTTACAGGGCTGGAATTAAACGTATTGCGATTGCAAATCATGATTTTTTTTTGCACCTTCGCGATAACAAGAAAAAAAATTGCAAAGCGCATTTTTTTATTAAAAAAAAAATGTTTTAAATTTTTTTTTTTTCTGTCATTTTTTCTTATTACATTTACTTGCAAAAGTCAGCCATAGAAATATTTCTATTTATATCTTATGTTGTTAACACCTAATAAGTTTCTAACTAAAAATTATTTTAGAAATTTTGAATAGAATATGAAGAATATAATTTAATTTTTTTTATATTTTTATTTTATTTATAGCGATATCAAGATTAAATGTTTTCTATCAGTGGCAGATTGAGGTTTAGCGTCGTGGGGAGTGACAGGGGTTAGGGGTGGCACATCAGCCCTTAGAAACCTTTTTTTTTGAGAATTGCACTTGTGATAAGTATGTTTTATGAATGCTTTATATGTCTTTTATCAAAATTATTAAGTATGTCTAAGACACTAAACAATTTAATGGGTGACAACTAAAAAACGAGACTTGATTTAAAGACACATCTCTTTAAAGAAGTAAGATAAAACAAAAAGGTAAAATGTTCTAGAAAGTATTTTTATTCTAGTTTTTAGATATTTTATGTTTTTATTTTTTATAGAAAAATGAATAAAAAAAGAAATTCAAAACAAGAAAAGATTAGAAAGCGTGTGTATGAATTTTATTTAAATTACAAAAATGCTGGTAAATAATTCACTTATGACCACTTTAAAGTTGAGAATATACCTAAAAGTACTATCTACAAGATAATTAAACGTGCTGAAAGTGAATCTGGATACCATAGAGTTCAAGGAAGTGGAGTGAAAGCTAAAAAAATGACCAGGACAAACATTGAAAGGCTCAAACTCATGTTTGACCATAAAGTTTCTCAATGACAGGCAGCTAAAAAGTTCAACTGTAGTCAGCAACACATTAGTAAAACATTAAAAAAAAGAACAATATCAAATCAAGAAAAAAAATGACGGTTCCAAAACGCTCTGACCAGCAAAAAGCAGCAGCTAGAACTAAGTGCAGTCGATTGTGTCAGAAATTCAAAAATCGTAAACCAATCATTGACGATGAGTCTTATTTTACGTTAAATCATTCCAGTATCAATGGAAATGATATATTTTATACTAGTGATGTAAAATCTACTCCATCTACAGTTAAATATCAAACAAAACAAAAGTTTCAAAAGAAATTATTTCTATGGATTGCTTTTTCTGAAAATGGAATTTCTCAACCTTATTTTGTATGAAGTGGACTGGCTGTAAATCAAAAAATCTATTTAAACAAATGTATTAAGAAGAGACTTATTCCATTTATCAATAAGTATCATTCTGATGGTGCATATGTATTCTGGCCAGATATAGCATCATCTCACTATGCAAAAACAGTAATCATGTACCTAAACAAGGAAAACGTGCATTATGTTGAGAAAGCGGATAACCCTGCAAACTTGCCAGAATGTCGTCCTATCGAAAATTTTTGGAGTATTTTGAAAGGCCTTGTCTACAAGAATAATTGGCATGCAGAAAATCTTAAAAAATTACGTTCTAGAATCAAGTATTGCCTTAATAAAATTGATATTGAGCTCATACGGAGCCTAGCTTAGTCTATACCAGGCCTAGTTGATAAAGTCAGAAGAAATGGTTTAATTGAGAACAACTGATTATATATTTAAAAACTAGAATAAAAATACTTTCTAGAACATTTTTCCTTTTTGTTTTATCTTACTTCTTTAAAGAGATATTGTTTCTTTAAATCCAGTCTCGTTTTTTAGTTGTCACCCGTTACAGTTTGAGTTTGTTAAGTTTACTTTAGTTGACAGGTATTGTTAAAAGAGGAGAGGCATTTGATATTATTCTAATGGTTAGGTTATTTGAAAATATATTTACACTATACATATTACTGAAACCAAGCATTAAGAAAGAAATTAACTTTTTATACTTTTTCCTTTATATTTCCTTTATGGTTTATACAGATTTTTTTCTGTAAGATTTCATTTGAAGCAAGTACAGAGCCATTGTTAGACATCTTTAAGAATGTCATTCAGGCCTGTGACATCTATTAGGCATTGTATAAATGTCTGTGTCTGCTATGTTGAAGCAAAACGATTTACTGATAATTCAAAGTCAAATTAATGTCAATCCAAGATAACATTGTTTTGTCATTGTTGATCACAAAAGTATTAATATTTAAACTTCTCTCATTAAAAGCAGCTATAAAAGGAAAAGTCAAATCAATTTTGTATAGTATAGACATGTTGGGAAGATATAATGTCATCTATTTCTCTATTAAGAATACGTCTTTCATTGAAAGTAGGGCTGATGCAAATAAATTTCTAGTAAGGGAGGGGGTGCTATAAGGATTTTTGCCAAAAACATTTTTAACATAAAAACAAATAATTGCCCCACAATCTTGAAATCAGTTAATTTATAATTTTTTGTTTTCTTTAAAAAAGAAAAGTTGTTTACTGTTTGCAAAGTCATTATAGTTTTATGAACACCTGTCACTGCACAGTCACAGTAGTTTTGATACACTGAATTATGTCATAAATGCATCGACTGTATGTCAATGCATTTGAATGATTATAAAAGATATTTGCTTTTAAAAAATGTCTCCATTTTGTTTTTTACCATGAATGCTTGCAAATTTGTAAAGCAGGTATAAATGATGGTTTGTTGTTACTAAGTTTTCTATTTCTGTTTAAAATAAATACAGAATTTTGTAATAAGAGACTTATATTTTAGGAAACGCTGGTTGACTGGCATAGAAAGCACAGGGGGAGAGGAGAGGCATGCTGAATCTGCCACTGTTTTCTATAAATATGCAAGTTGTTTTTAGGAATTCATTTTAAAAAGAAATCTATTTGAACAAGAGGATTTTAGTCTCCTAAAATTCTCAATTAATCTTGAACTTGAAAATTTCAAAAAATTTAAAAGAATTTGCAAATTTTTATTGCTCGCTTACAATAATTTTAAATTTAATTGAATAGAAACTGCAGCGATGTTCGTTATTCCCAGTGGCATAGCGAGGATCATTGCTGAAAATTTTTTTCCCTCTATTTTAAGGTAAAAATTTGTTTAATTCAATTATTAGTTTGATTGGATAGTTATCATAAATTATCATAAATTAAATATAAAAATAGTTGATATAAATTTTTTGTTGCTGTTGCTAATCCCGGATCATTCCAATGTGATGTTTTTTTTCAAAATGTTTAAAAGAAAATGAAAGACTAATATTGTATATTTCTAAAAAGCAATTTTATAACAACTAGCATTTTTATAACAACTCTAGCAATTTTTTAACAACTGAGCAAGTAACAAATTCTGAATTGATTTTTGACTTTATTGATATTGGCTTTAATTTATTTTTTCTAGTTTTGTTATCACTATTACAAAAAGTTTTTGATAGATTATGCTTGATTTACAGTGATAAAATTATTAGGCTCATTAAAAATCTTGAGTTTCTTTAGATAAAATATTTAGTTACATAGAGTTATTAAAACTATTCAAAAAGTTTAAACTAGTTCTACATTCATTGTTTTGTAAATTTAGTAATCTACAGTATAAAAAATTAAAATGTGATAATGAATATGAAGATGCTGCTGCAAAATAAAGCAAACTTGTAGATCATACCCAGCTTTGTTTACTCTTATTTAATAGTTTGTTTTCAATTTTAGGAGAGTTACATTAAAGCGTTTGTTAAAGTTATAAATTCGAAAATCCTTTTAATCTGTGTATTTTTAAAAGAAATGTTTGTTAATAGTTTAAGGTTCTTTAATTGATCTAACGTTTAAAAAAATAAAAAAGTATCTATATGTTCTACCATTCACAAAATTTAATCTTTTCTATATGTTCTGTCATTCCAAATGTTTTAAAAAGTCTCTAATCTAACTTGGCTGTTGATATAAATGTTTTTGTTAAAATGTTTTGTTATAAATTAAATTTCATTAATAATTTAAATTAATTTTGTTTCGCTATAAGTTAAATGTTATATTATTTCCTTCGTAAATGTTCAAGCAAATGAAGCCATGCAAATTACTATTACTTTAGTTTTAAGAGTTTATTTCACTTATAACACAAAAAATCCAAATATTATAAGCAAAATATAACGTTAATTTTTGTGTCAAATAGAACTAAAATTACACAATAGAATTTACAAAATTTCCAAACCAATCAGGTATATAGATTAGAATCTTATAAACTTATTTTATAAACATATTTTGATCCTATTCTTTTGATAATATTTTTGTTAGATTACATAGTTTTCTTCAATGTAAGTTATTTTAAAAACAGAATAATTTAGTAGGTATTATTTAAAAATAATAGCATTTTTAAATATTTGTATAAAGTATACTTTTTTGTACCTTTTGCCACCCTATGCTGTCCACCTAATAATTTTTTTCTTCATTTTTGTTTGAAATTTATGTTTTGTGTTCATGGGTATTGCATGCAATAAATTTAAAAATCAAAAATAAACTTAGTTTAAAGCAGTAATAAAAAAATTTATAAACCGATTGGCCTCACATGAAATGGCTAAAACCTTAGATCACAAATATTTTTTCGAGTTTCGGTCATCATTTGACATATGTATGAACATTCACAAGTTTAGATTTTGTTCTAAGTTTAAATGATTGATGTTGTAACATGCTGTTCCTATAATTTATGTGGCTTTTATAATTGTCATATTCAAATTAAAGCTATTTCTTATGTTACATTTCAATTGTTTTCAGATATTGATGAATGCACAAACTTGACTGGTTATTGTAACTGGGAAAACAGTGATTGTGTGAACACCAATGGAAGTTACTATTGCACTTGCAAGTCTGGTTGGAGATTGAATAACAACAGTTGCGTTGGTCAGTTTTTTATAATGTTTTTAAATTTTGTTTAACCATATTATTTTTATCATGTTTTACCATATTATTTTATTTTAGGGTTAGTCACTAGGCCCTCTACGTCAGATATAGTATAGTTGTATCTATATTTAAAAAAATAAGATCACACATTTATTTCTATTTTTTTATTCAATATTATTTCAATTTTGACATCATTTTTTGATTAAATTTTAGTTTTTTTAATAAATTTTGATTTAATTTAAGATGGCACAAAATGTCTTTTTTCGCTCAAATGTTGTTTAGGGGTGGACAGGATCTTAAGTATATTTACATGCTTTAAAGTTGTCTTAAGTGCCTTTAACACTTAATTATGCTTTTGTATGCATGTTGAATGAGTACAAATCGTCAATTTTTTAAATGTATTTATTCATAATTCTATGTTTAAAATTATATTAATTAAAATATACAGATTTTTACATATGGAATATTAGGTGTAATGTTACTTGCATTATTGAAACACTTTTTTTATTAAAATACATTTCCCCAAAATGAGGTAGTTTTTAGTTGTTTTTTTTGTTTGCCTATATTATTTGAGATTTACTAAAAGTACACTTCAGATTTGGTGGTTACTTATTTTGAATAAGTTACAATATAAGATGTAACATAATAATTATTAGTTGCAATAACTAAATGTGGATTGTACACTCTACAAATGATAATTACTTATTTTGTAAAAAAATTTTATTACATTTTCATTGAGAAATATTTAGTATAAGAAATGATTCAAATGTAAAAATGCAGTTTTGTTCAAAAAAGACATTAGTTATGCATATATAGTAACTAACTTTAGAGACATTAGTTATGCATATATAGTAACTAACTTTAGAGACATTAGTTATGCATATATAGTAACTAACTTTAGAGAAAAGTATTTTGAAGAGCTAAACAATTTGATTTAATCTAAAAAAAATCCCAGATTTTTATGGTCTCAATAACCGAATAATCAAGACCAAATTTTTGCTGTATTTAGAAAATATCCTATAGTTTTGTATGTATTTGTGTGCATAAATGTAACTATATACACGAAGTAGGTAGCAAGAAATATGCTATGATAAAATTATACAGAGGATGTTCGCTTTTTTTTATAAACTTCATTTTTATCTGTAAATAAATATATTTTTTTAATATTAGTTTACAATTTTTATATTTTACTTTTTCCCTGTATTTGCTTTTAACATTGATGTTTTTTATTTGCTTACAGTTTAAACAAGAACTCTGCTTGCATGTTTTGGACCATGATACATAACTTATGCCTAATAAACAACATTAAAAGTGGTTCTGATTAAATATTAAACTTCCACAGTGTTTATTTAATTTTTTAAACCTGATGTGTCTTTCTGACTCTGTGTTAAGGCATTTTTTTCAGTATGATCATTGTCAGATTCTGCTTGCACCCATTTCCTTCCCTTTATAGCACTGTTTATAAAAGTTGAAATAAAAAGCGTTCCTCTAAAATTGTATTTATTTTTTTTAAAGTTTTCTTTTCATCGTAAAAAAAACTAAAAAGTATTTTTTTTTTTTAAGTAAGTTTTTCTAATATCTTTTAAAATAATGGTTTAGCTCTGATTTGGGTCCAAGTATTTCTTTATCAGTACTGGTTCCATGAATATGATTTCAGGATTTAAAGTTGCATGGTTATATATTTTCAAAATTTTGATAATTAGTTAATTCATCGGTATCAGCCTTTTCCCATCCATCGGTATTGGCATTGGCCAAAAAAGTCCTATTGATACATCACTAGTTTATATAAAAACTGACATTGTTAAAGTTTTATATTACCAGGTTGACTGGTAATATAAAACTTTAACAATGTCAGTTTTATTTTAATTTTAATTTAAAGGTTTACAAAATAAAAATTGTATAGGCATTATATGCCTATACAATTTTTATTTTGTAAACCTTTAAATTTTA
>NC_088924.1:19035000-19115000 GCF_038396675.1 Hydra vulgaris | reverse complement strand
AATATATATATATATATATATATATATATATATATATATATATATATATATATATATATATATATATATATATATATATATATATTGATACAGATATAATTTATATAAAGTAGCAAATACAAAGCAAGTAGCAAAATTTTATGTGACAAAATAACTGAGATAAAACTTTTTCGCATTAAAAGTAAAGTAAGACATGATAAATAGCAATATAACAATGCTAAACAAACATTTACTTTTAAAGTAACTGTTAATAGGTAATAAAGTTTACCCTTGCTACTGATGGTTACCTTGCTACTGATGGTTACCTTGCTACTAATGGTTACCTTGCTACTCATGGTTACCTTGCTACTAATGGTTACCTTGCTACTAATGGTTACCTTGCTACTAATGGTTACCTTGCTACTAATGGTTACCGATTTAAAAATAAAGAGAGTTTTTTGTTCTACCTTTTGTTCTATTTTGTTCTACCTGTTGTTTTAAATGACATTTTAAAAAATAAGTTTTTTGAATATTCCTATATAATTGTTTTCAGATGTCAATGAATGCAAAGAGTTGGCTAAATATTGCAACTTGACCAACAGTGATTGTGTGAACACTAATGGAAGTTACAATTGTACTTGCAAGTCTGGGTGGAGATTGGAAAACAACAGTTGTGTTGGTCAGTTGTTTGTAATGTTTTTATAGTTTGTTTTTCCCTTTTATTTTTATGGATAGTCACTAGTGCCACATTATCAGGTAATTAATTTTTTTGTTCTACCTTTATATATGTTGTCTTAAATGACATTCTCAATAATAAGTTTTTTTGAATATTACTTTATAATTGTTTTCAGATGTCAATGAATGCAATGAGTTGGCTAAATATTGCAACTTTACTAACAGTGATTGTGTGAACACTAATGGAAGTTACAAATGTACTTGCAAGGCTGGGTGGATATTCGAAAACAACAGTTGTGTTGGTCAGTTGTTTGTAATATTTTTATAGTTTGTTTATCTCTTTTATTTTTAAGAATAATCATTAGTGCCACATTATCAGGTAGTTAAATTTCCATTTTATTAACAATAGGAAATTCAACATAATAAAAACAGGAATGTTATATCAATATTTGTGTAAAATATTAATCATATATTACATACTTATTAGCAAATGAGGACCCGTAAAATGGGAGTTAGGTGTGTCAAATGAGTTATTTATCTGTTTCTAGAATTTGTAGAAATGTAAAAACTTTTCTGTTCATCAAAAAAGTTCCATAGAACAAACAAAGGGTAATTCTGTGTCAAATCAATCCAAAAAAAAAATTTTCAGCACCATGTCATCTCAGATTTTGATAATTTTTGGAATACATTTTTATAATAATGAAAAAAAAACTTCCCTCTAAATTATAGTGTTTGACTCCTTACGGTTTCAGAGATACTGATACTCAGTCCCAATCTCTTTTTTAATTATTTTTTTCAGCTGCATTTATTTTTTAAGCTAAAGACATTACACAATTAGCTTTAACTTATGAAATACTTGCTTAATAGTGTTGAATATGTGTACCTAACTATTTTTTAGGGAGAGGAACCCAAAAATGATATCTAAAACACTAAAAAATTAAAGCTTCTCTATGAAAATTCAATTTTAAAATGGTGTAACACTTTTTACAAGTTTTTTGCTGCCCTATACAAAAAGAAGTATATCTTGAAATGCCAAAAAGATATGATTCAGAAAACTTTTCCTATGGATCTATATATAACAAACTCCTATGGTTCTATATATAACAAACTCCTTCTATATATAACAAACGCAAATGTTGGACGAAAGTCAAAAGTAATTAAAAGTGACGTATGTGTTGGCGTAAGAATCACTTTTTTCCTTCCGCTCTTCCCATAACAACAAACTATAGATCTATATATATATATATATATATATATATATATATATATATATACAGGGCTCGAATTAACGTAAAAAAATTTATTCGTGATTTTTTTGTTGCTCATAACCCCTCCTCCACTCCCGCCGGAGGGGAGGGGGCATTATTTATTTTAACTTATTTATAATAACATATATAATAAGTCTCATTTTTGCATAAGATGTCATAACATTTACGTTCAGCGGTTGTAAAGTAGCTTTAGTTATAATTTACATTATTACTATTATTATATTGCGTTAAATGTAACAGCTGTATTTTTGTAAAATCAATGAATTTGATATAATCTTCTATAAATCTGCATTAAATCTAACGGCTGTATTTTTGTAAAATCAATGAACTTGATATAATCTTCTTTTAATTAATTATTTCACTTTCTATTTTATTTACATATTTTAAACTGTTTTAAACAATTAGAATATTTAATTTTCTATAAATTTTTAGCAGTAAAAAAAATTATTTAAAACTCTAACAAAACAATCTATAAATTTGAAACAGTTATAAAAAACTATTAAAAATGACAAAAACATTATCGTGATAAAATGTTAAAACTTAACATTTTCATGAAAACCCGCACAATCACAAACAAGAATGATAATTAAATTCTTATTAAGTAAGTTTTCTTATCTAAGTAACCTTATCAAATTCCCATGATATTTCTATCGTTTGCTTTTTCATTCAATGTATTTTTTAATAAAAGTTAACGTTCACTTTTTTCATTCAATAAAATAAAGCGAAAGAAAAAAATGTGTCTAAATAATAGAATCTTTTACGATCTAATACTTTTTTTGATTGCTAATAGAATAAGCATTAGATCGTAATCATATATATTTTGATCGTTTTGTAATCATTTCACTAGTTTAATGGATTTTTACTAACAAAAAATTATTTTTACTAAGCAAAAAATCATACGCCATTACAAGTTATTATTTAATATTTTAATTTTAAGGGGTTACAATGCGCTAAAATAAAGTTAAAAGTTGTCACAATTTTCTTCCTCGCTTTCACTTTCTTCCAAATCCGATATTGTAACTGTCGCTAGATCAATGTCTGTTTTTCCTGACTTTCTTTTTCTTTTTTCCGGATAACGATGAAAATTTGTTGACAATCATCTAACTTTATCATTATACCATTCGTCCATAGCAGTATAAGGTTCAAATTTGTCAATCTCAGGACCTTCCTCATTCATCCGAAGTAGACATTCTAAGAGATCTCGTCTAGGACAACTTCTCCAGTCATTTTTTTACGCGATTCATACATGAAAGTATTCGTTCTACTTTTGCATTTGTAAAAGGACAAATCAAAAGTAGTTCAAAAATATCAAGAATGTTTCGGCATTCTTTAACCAAATTTTCAAATAATACTCATTTTGATTGTTACTTATGATGGGAAACATGTATGCTTTTAAAATGATCCACTCATGAAGTATATTATTCAAATCACATCCTACACCAATTAAAAATTCAGAAAAATGTTCAACAACTTCACCGATAGCTTTATCGCCAAAAGTTCCATCATTCACATTTAATGGCCAGTTATAAATGTCAAGTAAAGCTACCAAATGTATAAACAATGGTGATTTTTGGAGAGATTGAAAACGGCCTTCCATACATATGGTAATATTTGCAATAATTAGCTTGTACTCTTGATTCGAATAGGATTTAATCGTTTGTTTTTTATAAATTTTTCCTTCCTTAAACAATCGGTCTTTTTCCTGCATTTGAACATTTTTGCTAATTGATTTTCTAAATCTTTTCTTTTTCTTTTTTTTACTTTATGCTCCGCTTTAAAAAAATTATCGGTACAAAAGTCACTGCAGTTTTATACTATAAAAGAACACTTAATATTTGCGAATAGAGTATCAATCTTCTAAAATAAAAAAAGAATAATCACGAAAAAAAGAAAGATCGCGAAAAAACAAATTTTAAGAAAAAACTAATTGTGAAGGTGCAAAAAGTAATTGCGATTCGCGATCGCGATACGCTTAATTCGAGCCTTGATATATATATATATTCATTTATATTTATATATGTATATATATATATATATATTCATTTATATTTATATATGTATATATATATATATATATATATATATACATATATACTTTTATATATATATATATATATATATATATATATATATATATATATATATATATATATATATACATGTAGTTTACATATCCAAAATTTAATTGCGTCTAAACCTAGTTCATGAGAAATAATAGTATAAAGATTAGAGATATCAACACTGTATAAAGTGGTATTTTGGTACTCCATATTATTAGGTAGTACTCTAATGAAATGCCAATCATCTTCGATATATGATGTTAATTTTGGTACAAGATGTGATAAGATTTTTAAATTAGCTAAACGGATCATTTGTTTTGTATCTAATCCAACAAGAATGGAAATCAGACTTCAACAACTAAAACAATTTTTAGTTTGATGCAATTACCCAGTAAAAATCATTAATAATGGAATTTTTAAAGCTCGACTACAGGGAACAGCACCTCAAAAAAGAGAAAAGAACAAAATTATACCTTTTGTAACTACAAATTTTGCAAATAATAATTTTGAAAATTTGTTAACTACTCTACATGGTATTTTAAAACTGTCTATTTTAGACAATAAATTAAAATCAGTTTTTGAAAACACTTCTATTGTACTATCACAACGCCAACCAAAAAATATTTTAAGACACATAAGTACATCAAGCTTTAATAAGAAACCAGTTTTTATTAATGATGAATGCAAGGTTTTAAAATACGTATCAAAACGCTGTAAGTTATTTACTATGTATCTTTAGTTTGCTAACCGTTTTACCACATCATCTGGTAAAGTATGGTACATTAAAACTTCAATATCATGTAATTCAAAAAATATTATTTATTTTCTATCATGTAATAAATGTGATGGAAAACAACATACATTGGTAAAACTAATAACCTATGGTTAAGAACTAATCTACACATCTACACATGCAGAACAGGTATTTGTTCAGATAAATTTGATCAGCATGTTTTAATTGCCACAAAAATGAACCTTTTTTTAAAGTATTTCTAATGTTAAAACTCTCAAATGAGAATTTACTTCTTATTTATGAAGCTCACCTACATAAACAGGGACATGACACAATGAATATATAAACAGAAAGTAATTACTTTGACATTACTTTTAAAATTTCCTTACCAACAAGAGTCAAGTTATACTATATTTTTGTTAATTATAGTTTTTTATATAAACAATAATTACTTCCTTTTTAAACTTTTTATAGGAAATTCAATATAAGGAATTTTTTATAGTTTTGTAAATCTCATACACAGCTGAAGACTATATATGAAAGGCCTTCTGTCAAAATATATCTAATAAAAATATTATACTCATCTTGGTTTGAATAGTTTATCTTTTGTTACCTGGAACTTTTACTCATATATAAATAAATAAGTATATATATATATATCAAAGGCTATTCTAAACTGTTTTCGATAGCATCAACCGTATTTGGACACCAATTCGGGCGCAATGTATAATATATATATATTTTTAATTTACATTAACGACCTTCCAGATATTCTCACATCTAAGGTGGCTTTGTTTACTGATGATGCTACCATTTATTCTTGTTGTGATAAGAAACCAACACTCTCTGATTAGCATTTGAGCTGGAAAAGGATCTCACTTCTGCTACAGCATGGGGTTTGTTATCTTTAGTACAGATAAAACTCAATTTTTTTCAGTCAATCATTATTACAATAATTTAGATCTTCCTATATTTACGAATGGTGATGTACCCGATGAGTCATCTACTCTTCATTTTCTAGGATTAACTCTTACTTCCAATCTTTCTTGGAAACCATATATCGAATCTGTTGCAAAATTGACATCTGCTAATGTTGCATCTCTTTATCGAGCTCGACACTTTATTACTTCGGATTCTATTCTCTATCTCTATATATCTCAAATACGGCCTTGTATGGAATACTATTGCCATATCTGGGGCGGATCTTCTAATGATGCCCTTTCTCTTTTAGACAAGGTGCAAAAACGCATTGTAAACATAGTTGGACCTGCTCTTGCAGCCAACCTCCAACCATTATCACATCGTCGTAATGTTGCTTCTTTTTCCCTTTTGTACAAATACTATAATGAACACTGCTCTAAAGAGCTTGCGTCTCTTGTGCCATCTACTAAAATTCATTCTCATGTTACTCGTCATTCAATTAAGTTTCATCCTTTTTCTGTGACTGTTCCTAAGTGCTCCAAAAACTCTTATTTGTCTAGTTTTTTTCCTAGAACATCAGCTCTTTGGAATTCGTTTCCTTCATCTTGCTTTCCTGATTCATATAATTTGCAATCCTTTAAGTCATCCATCAATCGTTATCTTGCTCTTCAATCTTCATCTTTTCTCATCCAGTAACTTCCAACTGTAATTAGTGGTTCCTTGCAGCCTTGTTAGAAGGGGAGATGTTTAAAAATATATATATATATATATATATATATATATATATATATATATATATATATATATATATATATATATATATATACACACACATACATATATACACACACACACACAAACACACAGGTACATTAAGTTCTCATTAACTCAAACCTCCAAGGGACCAAAGAAAAAGGTTTAACTAAACAAATTTTTGACATAAGTGATAAAGTGTTCTTGTTTTCAAAGGACTATAATAAAACAGTTAGATATAACATAACTATGAGTTATGAGCTGTTGGACTCATCAGAATATTATAGAAATAATATGTTATAATATTAATTATTATTGGTAATTAATTGTCTATATGTGTATGTGTATATATATATATATATATATATATATATATATATATATATATATATATATATATATATATATATATATATATATATATATATATATATATATGTATATATATGTATATATATATATATATGTTTTCACTACCTCCATTGAAATAGTCTGCACTTTTGTTGGATTATCCAAATTATGCATTTAAACCTGATAGTTTATTTCCTGATGAACTATTGTTATTGATAATGCTCCAGAAGCTTGTGGACTCTAGTGCATTGATATTTACTGAACTTTTTTAACGAAATTTTCAGGAGCCTATTTAAAACTTTTTAAACAGAGAAATTATTATGTTCATTACCTCTAGTAATTTGTATTAGCGTTGGAAATTGGTCAATATAAAAGAAGCAATTTCAGACACGCATCAAATGCGGTAAATACATTTGTAAGTGAAACCATGTTGTTCTTTTGCCTAATATTTTTCTGTCCTTACAAGATTTATTAATCAAATAATATATTTTACAAATAAATAGCAATTTATTTTTTTATTTTCTTATCATATAAGTTTGAGAAAAAGCGTCAAAGTCAAGCAAAAACATTTTTAAAAGCGAAAAGACATAAAAAAAAATTAACAAAATTTCTCATAGTTCTAGAGTACATAGTAAAATTAGTTTCTTAATTACACGAACTGATAAAAATTGTGAATAAATTGAATATCAAAACTTTCAATTGTTAAATTGTTATAAAAGATGTTTCTTATTTAACTTGTGTCAAGCTAAAATCAACAACCACTCTAAAAATAAGAATGCAAAAGTTTAATTTTTTTTTTTTTATTTTCCTTTTTTTAATTATTAAATTTTCTAGTTTATTTAATTAAAACTTGATATTTCATTACAATTTTGTTTCCTTTTTTTTTTAGGATTGTTTTTTTTTCCTCAGAAGATAATTATCTACTGAGAATAAAACTAAACTTAAGTTTAGTTTTAAACACTTTATAAGTTAAAAGATGTGAACTGCCGTGGTCAGTGTGTCCGACAAAATTGTTTTAAATCTGGAGGAATAAGGCGTGCAACCACACACGCTTCCTGGGAAGGCTTGACATATATATGTGTGTGTGTGTAGGGTATATGTATATGAATAAATGTATATATACATATATATATATATATATACATATATATATATATATATACATATATATATATATATATATATATATATATATATATATATATATATATATATATATATATATATATATATATATATATATATATATATATATATGTATATTTGTGTGTGTATATATATGCTGCTCTAAATATTTTTTTCAGACTTATGCCAGATGATTAACTACATAATAGAGGACATTCCAACTCCTTTAAAGAAAGCCAAAAATATCACTAAAATGCAAATACTGGATACAGAATTTATAATTTCATTTGACTTTATTCCATATTCATTCAGCAATAATTTAAGTAGTATTATTCATTTTATTGATGATTCTAATATTATTAGAAATGGTTATCCAGGAGTTTGGCTTGATAATACTGGAGTTCTTCAAGTTTCAGCTCTGATTAATGGTACTGGTTTCATATTTCGCAATTATGCACTTCCACTAAATCAATGGTCAAAAATCAAGATCAGTCAAATTTTTTCAAATGGAAATTATTTGTACAGAATTCAAGTCAACAATGTATACATTATATCTTTAATAAACACACAAGTTCAAAGTTTTAAAAATGTTATAGTATATGCTTCAAATCCATGGGACGTTTCTCAGAATGGCTCAATAAAAAACCTTTTTGTTGCCAACAATCAAGCAGTTTTATCAAGTAATTTTTTTATTTATTACTTTTGAATGCATATACCCTATAGGTTAATAATTTACTTTTAAGTTTGTATGTTGTTTTGCAAAAATAACATACAAACTTGTAAACTGACTTTCATTTGTAGACAGTTGAATTTATTTCAGAATTTTGTTAATATAAAAAATTTAAATTTGAATTTGTAAAACTATTATTATGTATTTAACTTAATATTAAAAAATATCTATTTTATGATATTTCAAATTATATTTATCTTAGTAAAGATTGTATAAGTAACAAAAATAATAATTACTAAAATTATTATTTGTTATTTATTTTTATTTTATCTTTTGAAAAACAAGAATCAAGATTAATAAAATTTTGTTATATTGTGTTATATTGTCTCTGAAGCCAAATGTTTACCAAATAAGTATTATAGTCAGAGCACCTTTGTTTATATTGAAAAATAAAATTATTAAATATTATGCTTCCATCATATCATGCAAATGTTTTTATTTATTTATGATTTATAAATAATGTTGCTTTATTCATAAATATTTTTGCATTTATAACTAACTTAAGTAAAGCTAAAGTTAAATTACGTTATTATAACAAAAATTCAACAAGTTTTATTTTATATAGTTTATTAAGGTTTTTAATTTCAAAGTGCTGCTTCACTGATATTTATTATTCCTATTTGTTAGAAGCATGCATTTAGAAAATTTATAAAATAATGAAAGTATGGCGTTCATGAATCATTGCTCTGTAAGCCTAATATTACAATCTCTCTAAAACAATTAAAAAGAAAATAGTGCTTTTTGAAGTGGAAAGGTATTAAAGAAAAAAATTAATAGTAGGTAGAAACAAGTTTTCAAAACTAATTTTAATAAATCTGATTTTAACAAAAACAAGTTTTTTTCTTACTTTTGAAAGATGATAAATGATTCAGCTAAAGAGTTTTTGTTTTATTACCATATATAAGCAATCACAATTTTGATATAATTATGGAAGCATTGTTTTTTATACAGGTTCCCAACAGTCATGGAAAGTCTTTGAATTTGAAAGTAGTTTTAGAAAATCCTGTATTTTCTTCGTTATTCTAAAAAATTCTGAAAAAATCAAGGAAATTTGTACATTTCTCAATTTATTGTTTGTTTCAAATGCCTTCCATTTTTTTATTTTTTTATTTTTTTATTGTTTTTAATGGATATTCTAGAACTAGCATATACAATAGTACGCAAAAGTTTATAAACATAAATTTTATTTAAGTTCTTAACACGTAACTTTTTACAAACATTCTTAAATAAGCTGAAGTCTTTTATAAAATTTCCCTTATATTATTTCAATTTTAAAAAAATATTTTTTTGAAAAGACTTCCTAGCAGAAGTTTAGAAATAGTATCCTTCTCTACAGTTATATCAAGTTTTTTTAAGCAAAAGCAAAGTTAAAGCCCAAAGTTTTATTAAATTTAATAAATCACATTGAGATTTTAAAAGCAGTGATGTAAATTATAGTTAAAATGTTTGTAATTTTTAATAATTCCATTGTTTAATAATATTTTAAAAGCATGGGAAAGGCTAAGGAAGTTTTAAATAAAATTAAAAAATTAATTATAAAAGCTGTGGAAAAGAAGGAAATAGACAGAAACCTATTGATAAAAACAGACAAAAAATTTTCTGAACTTATTTCTGCAATATTTTTAACTCAGGAAAAAGTCACATTTTGAAAAGATTTCATCGCTTTGGAAAACCTGAAGTTACAACTGAAAAGGCTGATAAATTATTAGTAATTATAAGTTATTCAAGAATAAAGGTCCAGATTTTATTGTAAAACAAACATTGTTAAGATAATTACCATAATGATCATGAGGAAGAATCTTGCAAGACTGGTGTCAGGCATAGTTTGACATTTTGACGTTTTATTTTATTTTGGGTTGCCATTGAAGAAAATAAGTTCTGCAAAGTTTTTATCTGGTTAAATTTCTGTTATATTAACTACTTGTTTTCCTTTTAAACAGTTAACTTAATTACAATTATATTAGTATGTATCAAGTTTGTTACCTGTGAAGAAATAACTTAGTAATGTATTAATTTTGTTAAAAACTGTATTAGTATTAAGATTTTTGTTTTCGTTATCCGCTTTAAATTAGTAGCTATTTATTGAAATAATTAAATATAAAATATTACTGTAGGTTCTTTGCTACAATGGAGCATTTATATTTATCATTATTATTATTTTGATTTATATATTTTCTCTTTGATCTAAATATTAATTTAGTTTGAATTCTTCTTTTTTCGTTATAATAAGTTTGTTTTTAAGTTTTTTTTTGTTAAATACTTTTAACTAAGTTATTATTTTACTAATTAATTATCTTATTCTTATTATTTTATTTTGTTAACTTATTTTATTTGTAAAAGCTAATTGTCTATACAATTATAGTATGTAATAACTTATCTCTGCATTAGTAAATTTTAACTTTGTTACCTCTGTATTAGTATATATTAACTTTTTTATCTCTGTATTTCTAAATATTAATTTTGCTATTTCTGTATAAGTACATTAACTTTGTTAACTCTAAATATTGACTTTGTTACCTTTGTATTAGTATGTGTTAACTTAGCTACTTCTTTATTAATAAATATTAACTTTCCTACATTTGCAATAGAATGATTTGTATTCAAAAAGGTTTCAACTTTATTTGTCACTGTATTAGTTTGTATTAAACAGATTTTTTGTTTCTTTCTACTTTAACAGTATTAATTAAGTTTTTTGACTGTAGGTTCTTTGTTACAATGGAGCAACTTGTCAACTTGCAATACATCAAATGGTTATGGATTTACTAACAGAACAAGATACTTGGCCGATGAATGCTATACAGAACAAAAGCAATGTTATGTATATAAAGGTATCAAAGTTTAAAATTGAGTAAAAATAGAATAAAATGGAAAAAATATAGAGAAACTTAACACTTATAAGCTAAAAGAAAATTAAAATTATATTCTACATAACTTTGTTATGTCTTTAAGTTCAGACTTTTTATGTACTCTCTTTTTATGAAGATAGTAAAGTTGTTTTTAGAGAAAAAAAATTTATATTGCAACTCAGATTTATTATATTACACAGCTATCTGTCTATTCATTATATTACACAACTATCTGTCTATTATTATATTGCACAGCTATCTGTTTATTTATTATATTACACAGCTATCTGTCTATATATTATATTACACAGCTATCTACCTATTTAAGATTCTTTTTATTAATATTACAATAGACTCATTTAGTTTTCTCAATGTAGAAATTTTTTTTTATTTTTTTTGATCATAATACTTTGCTTAATGTTTTTTGAAGTTTCTGAAATATCATTCTACTAAGTATTGTATTAAGTATTAAAAGATTTGATGTTTATTCATATTTATTGGTAATTTTTTTCATTAACATAAAGAGGTCACAGGTATTTGTTTAAAATATGGTGCTTTAAGTTGAATAACTAAGGAACTGGTTATGAATGTTTTTTTTTTTCTTTTTTTTTTAAATTTACAATTCTTTGCATTCATCTAATTTTTTTATTAGTTCTATATTACAATATAGTTTTATGGTTATAAAAAAATTAATATAATTTTATGGTTATAAATATTGAAATATATTGTTATGAAAAGATTTTACTTTTAAATTAATTTTCTTTTAAAAAGTTTAATAAAATAATTATTGAAAAACTTTTGCATTTTATTATAATATTTGTACATATTAAGATTATGTTTTTATATATAATGTAAAGTATTGGCATATACAGGGGTTATAGTAAATTTTCTAATCAGGTCTCTAATAGATGGAGAAAAAAATTTGATGTGGGCTTCTTGTGTCATTAAATGATAGCCACACTCATTTTATAGTATGGCGTAAATATGGGTGATGTGAGGCTATAGTATTTGTATTATACTGTACCACTTAGGAGGTAGTCACATTTGGCACACATATGGCTATAATACTCATACCATTTAAGTGTTATAAATACCATAACCATATATGTATCACATCTATGCCACCCATAAGTAAAGAGTGGCTATATACACAATTACAATTTACTCTTTTGGCTTTTTACATTAATACAAAAAAATATATGTTTATTGTTTTATGCTCATCATATAAGTATACAAAAGGTATACTTAGTATACAATCATCTAAGTATACAATCATCTAAGTATACAATCATCTAAGTATACAATCATCTAAGTATACAATCATCTAAGTATACAAAAAGTATACTTAATTGATGAACATAAAGCAGCTTGTAACAAATTTTCTCGTCACGGAAACTTACTTTTAAAAAAAAGTAAGAAAAATCAATTTATTGCATTCAAATATTTACTATTTTATGTATTTTTTATGATATAAATTTTTTTCTATATAAACTGAATAAATTGATTGTAATGTTTTTTGTGTATTTAGAAACAATAAATATAATTTTTTTTTTTTAATTTTTTTTTTGCAATTATGTCAAAAAATAAAAAATATAAGCTAAAAGAGTTTGTTTAAAGTCTGTATAGCAAAACAAATTGATGATTACAAGTAGGTTTGTAAGATGTATGGTGATGTGAGTTGTAAGAGCTTTTCATATTTGTAGTATTGTCCACAATTTATTTTAAATGAATTCTTTATATAATTGATTTATAAGACATTTTAAACAATTTTTGTAACATTGGTTCCTAAAATGTAATAATTGGTACACATAAACAAAATCTGTTTCGGCCAAAATTAGTTTTTTACAAAACAAGAAAAAGAAAACAATCTTTACAAAATATATTTATTTAAAAGAAATTAAATCTAAAATTTAATTTCTTTTCAATATACTCTTTAAATAAAGTCTTTTTGTTTCTCAAAAAATTTGTTTTTATAAATTGCAATAATTCTCATAAATTGTTGTTATACTTTATTTGTTCCATATTTATTGATGAACTAATGCAAACTTAACTATTTGTAATGCTTTACGACAAAATCAAAACTAAATACTTGACAAATTTCTGCAAAACATATTAAGTTAAACTCTTTTTAATTTATTAATTACAATATTTTTGTGTAATTGTTTTTTATTTTATATAACTTAAAATGTCTATGCATGATAAATAATTATTCATTTTTGGTTGTTTTAAAAAAAAACACGAATAAAAATACTTTTAACTGTATGTATAAGTTTTTAAATTTCAGATTTTATAAATTTAACAAATTTGGCAATTAGCAAAATTAACTAATGCTGTAGTGGTGTAGTGGTAGAGCGCTTGCCTCATAAGCAAGAAGTTCCATGTTCAATCCTCACCACGGCCCTGGCAGTACCGCGCTTAACTTATTTCTCTGTGCAGCGGTCTTGTTCGTCAAAGTTTGTGTTTTGGAGTTATGGAGTTTAGAGAGGGTTGTAACCATAACTAAAGTAGCCTTCTCAGCTGCAGTGGCCTTCATGACCTTGGAGAAGTGAATTAAAATAAAAAAAAATAAAAATAATTTACCAAAGTTTTACAAATTTGAAATAATAATATACTGTTATGTTGAGATTCAAGTTAGAAATATGAAAAAGTCTTAACTATTAAGTCTTAAGATTTAAAATATTGTGCCAAGTAATTCTTCAACTTCAGAATTTTCAGAAATCTTCAACAATTCAGAACTTCAAATGTCAAAAAATAATTAAAATTGTTTTGATTTAATTTTTTTTAATTTAACTCTTGTTCTCAATAATGTTAAGGTTTTCTTTTTCGCTATAGATTTTTTCTAATAAGGTTTATTTCACTTTAGGTTGTTCACTAATAAGGTTTATTTCACTTTATGTTGTTCACTGTATTATTAAAAAAGTTTTTCACAGGTGGAATAAATGCTTTACCAAATAACAATGGCATTTTTGTTTTCTTTATTTTTTTTTTAACACTTTCTAATGTCATTAACTATCCTATTTATCTTAATGGTTAAATATTTTTTATAAAGCAGATGAACATTAAAATCCACACAAAACCTAAAATACAGGAGGTATCTATTAATGTTTTTTATTAAAGCATTTGATCTAAATAGTAATATAGAATTTTCTAGAATTCCTGTCAAGAAAATATATAAGCTTAAATGAATTATAATATTATGCATAAATTAGCATTAAAACATTAGTTTAAATTAATTTAGCTATTTATCAAAACTTAATAAGTTTTAACTATTCCTTATGATGTTATGAACTTAAAAGTTACTAAATAATAAAACATACAGGCAAACTGTTAAAATTAAATTAATGAAAAGTATTAACATTGAGTTATTTGTCAGTAAATAAAACTTTTTTAATAAATTCAAAAAAAGTTGCTTCTTAAGAGTGTAAAATTTATATATCAACATAAAACTATATCTACAAAATATCTAAGGAAAATCTACAAATTGTCTAAGGAAATATGTTTATGTTAATAAAATGACTACCATTAGCATATTACTTGTGAATTATAGGTTTGCTGTTATAAGAATACCAAAATTATATAGAGAGGTCTTTATTTTTCTAGATGTTACAAATACACCTCCATTTTTACAACCATTAGAGATAATTTTACTAAGTTTTCTTTCTATTTCATCATTCCAGAAAAAGTAACAATTTTTAAAAGTGTGAACAAAAAGTTCAAGTAAAGTTTTATTATCTAAACTTTGTGTATTTTGTATTGTTGTATAATGTATTGGTTATCATTTGATATAATTTCATCTTGACACTTAAAGTTTTTTTTAGATATGGCAATAAATATAATTAAAATGGTATAAAAAATATTATAAATACAAGTCCATTTTTAGTCTTCTATACAAGTTGAGTTTTATAGTATCATGTTTCCGAATAACTTTTACAAAATTTTACAAAACTTTATTTAAATGGTAGGTTCAACAATTTTTTTTTTTAAGTTTAACATCCATGTTTCAACCCTTTTGTGATTTGGACTGGTTTCTGTAATGGCGTTTGTTTATTTTTTATTGATATTATAAAGTATGTTGAAGACATCCATGATGCAATATGATAGAACATTTAAGTTGTTATTGTTTGGTTTGTTTATGTATTGTTTAGCTTTTAATTGGTCATATTTAATAGGTAGGTGAGCATCAGACAGAAATAATTGTCTATAAATTTTATTGTCTGTCTTATTGTCTTTTTTAAGTTTTTGAATTTAGCAATAAATTATAAATAAAGTTTTCAACTTGAGTTTTTACATTGATAAATAAAATTAAAAATATTTATTTCTGTTGAACACTGCTTAACACTGTTTCTTTACAAGGGTATGATTGAATTTTGTTAAGGTTTCCAAAAGTTCTAAAGTTTAAGATGACATTTAAATAATAATAATGATAATATTAATGATAACAATAATAACAAAGTAATAATAAAATAGGAAAAGAAATGAATAGAAAAAGAGAAAATCGTTATAGAAACCTCCCTCTCCTCTACTAGAGAAAATAATTGTAGAAACCTCCCTCTCCTCTTCTAGGGTCAGTACTAGCAAAATTTTGTTCAATATATTGTTTTTTATGATATTATTTTATCAATGTTTTTTAATACTAGTTTATGTATGTATGTTTTTTTTTTTTTTTTAATATTTTAACTAATGTCTGCATTAACTTAGCTCCATTGTGGAATGTTTTTAACACAGTTTCTGTGCAAGGGTATGTTTAAATTTTGTTAAAATTAAATTAATAATTAAATATAATAATTAAATAAATAATTAAAATATAGTTTCAGTTTTTTTCTTTTTTGTAATTATATAAGAGATTATAATAAGGATAAAAATATTTTTAAAAAATGTTTAAAATTGATATTTTGAAGAATCAAAATATGTGAAATTATTTAGCTTTTTTTTTTCTACTCTTTTTAAACACTGAAAAAATCCAAAAAAATGAATTCAAAAACTTAAAAATATTATATTTTTTCTTGCTTCTTGTTTTCACTTAGTTCAATTTTAATTTTACTTTTCTACTTTTAGAAATTTGATTTTACTAAACTTACAGATTTATCCAACATTCATAAAACCATCAAATGTTAGTTTAGAGTTTGAATATTTTTTGCCGCCATTTTTTACATTTATATCTGATAGTATTATTCAACGCTTTGTTAAGACTCAAGCTAATCGACTTAGGTATTCGGTAAGTTATTTTTAACATTTTTTTTAGTAATTAAGTATTAAAAATTCAAATTAATTATAGTTAATTAAATAAAATTTCAGTAGTTATTTTACTATATTAAACCTCAGGATCTAATCTATGTTATGCATTTGCCTAAGTAACAGAAACCAAGACAAAAAGATTCACAAAATAGATTTTATTTTTAAAAGTCTCTGGATAGTTTATTGAATAATAATGGATAGTTTATTGGTTTTAAAATAAAAGTGGTTTTTTATTATATGCCAATTTTTTATTAGTTTTTTATTTGTTGAAACATAAGTAACTTAATTCAACTAAATTTTTTTGGAAAATAAATCGAAATAAATTATTTGCATTGCTACATGTTTGTACATTTTACTTAAAATCTCTGCAATTACTTTAGCTGAAAATGTTGATGTGATTATATTTCTTAAGATATTTATTGCCTAACAAAATAACAATGTGAAGAAACATAAGTGATAAGGTTATTTTTATGGCAAAAGGGACTTTCAGTTATTGTTTCTTGTTCAGATAACCATATTTATCACTATTATCTTTAAAAGTGGAAAATTTTTTAAAAACAAATTAAAAAAGAACAACATAAGTTGGTGTAATTGTCGAAAAATTGTTTAGAATTCCTATAAAATCTTGCAAGACTTAGGAATTTCACATATAATATCTAGCGAGGAGTTACGAGTTTTACATAAAGTATCTAGCAAGAGGTAAGACTTTTACATGAAGTATCTAGCAAGGGCTTAGGAATTTTACATAAAGTATCTAGAAAGAGTTTTGGTTTTTTTTTAAGCCAAAGAGGAGCGTTGCTTAAGATTTAACAAAACATTTTTTCTCTGTAAAGTTTAATAAGTAAAAATTATAATAAGAGTACAAATAAATAAGAAGTTTATTAAAGTTTTATAAATAATGAAATGAGTGTTTCTTAACATTTTTTTGATAAAATATTTTTTCTCTTTAAAGTTTTGATTTGAGATTATTTAATCTGTTATTTCGTGCTAGAATAAAAAAATATAAATAGATCAATAAGAAATAAAAAAAGACATAGCTTTATAAAAACCACATGACTAAGTAAATTTTTACAAAAAAATGTTCACAAAATGGGCTGCATTTTCTTCTGTATTTTTTTTTTTTTAATTTTTCAAACATAATATATAAGTTATGACATAAAAATAATGTTATTACATTTGTTATATTTTATTATTATTTATCTTGTCTTTATGTCTTTGAAGCATTAGAATGTATCACTGCTTTTCACCTTATTACTAAAACAATATTTCATGAGTTTTTAATGAGTTTTGTATAATTTTTTTTTTTTAATCTGTTTTTTTTTTTTGTTGATTTTATAAATTTAGTTCAACGGAAATTTCACTTATTTGGATTCATTCAATTACAGTTTTACTGCAACTTATAATAATTCGTTGTGTCCAATATCTGGTGTATTTATATTAGAAATTTTGTTGATGTTGTCACTCCAAGTTGAAGCAGAAAAGCGTGAGAGAGTAGTTAAAACATTCCAAAAGCAAGTTGAATGTTCCAATAATCTAAAAATACCAGTCAGTCAAAATCAACAACTTCTTAAAGGTTTTTTTTTATTTGTTTTATAAACACAATTAAACTTGTTTTACAGTTTACATTGTTAGTGTTGTTTTGTTTTTTTTTCAAAAATATTTGTCTACTTTAATGTATAGAAAGCTATGGGCAAGGAATATATTGGGATGAATATAACAATCATATATATGTATGTATGAGTCAACATTATCCCAGGTATAGAGTTGTGTCTTTAGATTTTAAGTTAAATGTGTTTGGGGATTTTATGTTAAATGATTTATAAAAAAAATCAAATCAATTCTGTTTTCTGAAAGTAAAAGTGTTTTATTTGACATAAATCAGCTTATAGTTGTTATAATTATATCAGTACTAATTATTCCAAAACTTTGTTGAGGAAATTTGTTCTAATGTACTAAATAGTAATATTGTATTATATATATATATATATATATATATATATATATATATATATATATATATATATATATATATTAGGGTAATAACTGTTATCATTATTTTTCGTTAGGAAACTGAAACCCTTTACAATTGTAGGTAGATGACAGTAGCAACATCAATTTTTAAAAAAATTGAAAAAAGTTCCCCCACCTTTTTATTTTTTTTGTGCACACATCGCACAGTTTGACTATCGGTTTCAATTTCACACTGACTTTTTATATGACGTTCTATACTGCTTTTAAGCACATTCCAGTCAGCTGTTTCCATTTGTTTATAAACAAGGCATTTACAGATGGTTGTTAGTTTAGTAGTTTGTTAACAGATGTTGTTTATTATCTTTGTTTTGATCCCAGCTATACCGTGTGAAATGTGAACTTGTTTGAATATTTTTGTTTTCAGTGCAAGATTGTCAATAAAATGTCTTATAGAAATTCCAGCAACAGTGTAAAGTCAAACAGGTATATTTGGATGAAGAATCTACCCTCCTTTTCTAAACAGAAAAGGGATCCAAGTATTCCATCTGTTGAAAAGCTAACCAATTTCACACGGATGCCGACAAACCATCAAATTCTTGGAAACTTCACTTTTCTGTTCAACAGCGAAAAGCGGCGACTGGATCAAATCAAATTATGATTACGGATATAGAATTGCTCTGGAGGGAAATTCTAGACTTTCCACTATTATCCAGCGCACTCATCAGAAAGAAGCTCAATAGTCTGATTAATCTATATGACAAAAACAAAAAAAAACCATCTGATAAATTCACTGCAACACTTTCTCAGTTATTTGATGTCACTAATGTTAATGGAGAATGGAAAAGCACGGGGGATAAAGAGCTCTACCAGAGGCAAGTTAAGAGTGGAAAAAGATTGGTTATTCAATGGTCAAGCAAGCCCTTTTGGAATCAATCCACCCAAGAAAAAGAATCTGACTATCAACAACTCAACCTCAAGCCAGCTCTTCTCAATCCCAACCCACACAAACACATGAAAGTGACTCAGAATCTTTGGATTCTGAAACCTCTGATTCTTCACCCGAGTCGCCAACCTCTTCTTCCACGTCATCTTCTCCTGATTGCAAACTGAAATACCAAAGATCAAGCACTACAACATCAGGTTTACTAGTACTGAAAAGGTTTACAAAAAAAGCACTACAACAGCACTACAGGAAAAAAGCACTACAACAGCACTACAGAAAAGCACTACAACAGCAGGTTTACTAGTACTGAAAAACAACATTTCTACACATAAAGCACATGACGTTCTTGCAACCATTGCTGAACATGGTCTTGATGTGCTGGTTCCAAGTCAGGCGGGTGTCTGGAAACGAGTAATCTCTGAAGGACAGAAAATGAAAACTAAAATTGTTCAAAAACTTCAAAGCAAAGATCCCTATTGTCTCCAGTTTAATGGTAAAAGAATGGAAGGGAAGAGTATCAAGTCGTTCTGCTGAAAAATTTGACAACCGAAATCAAACTCGGTATTCTTAAATGTGAGAGTGGTTCTGCTGCGGCTATTCACTAGGAACTACATCAGCTAACTGATGAATACGATGCTTGGGAAAATATTCGCATGATAATCTGCGACATGACCACAGTAAATACTAGTCGTTTGCACAGGATTGTAAAGCTCATACAGGATGATGTCTTGAGCAAGTGCTTTCAGAAGCCACAATATATTGGCTGTCAGCACCATGTGCTCGACCTCCTTCTGAAGCATGTCATGGATTTTCTTATTCAAGAGCCAACAACCAAACCAGAACTCAACTATTCCTTCATTAACAAATTAACAGAAAACTATGTCTCTCTTCAGGCTGATTACCACCTCGTTGCGACAGATGATGTTACCACAGGCGAGAACCCTGAATGGCGAGATAATTTTAAGTTCTTATATGAACTATCTCAGGCATATCGTCATTACAAAACAACTTCACATTGGCCTAGAATCAGCTGGAAGAAACTCCCAAATTTACACCAGGCAAGATGAAACTCATGTGCGATGTATGCTATTATAGCATTATTTCTGATACCAGAGTGGCACAGTATCCTCGCTCCAGCTTGCGACTTCATCTGCTACGAATGGGCAAATGCTTGGCTCCATTCGCAACACTACAATGAAGCGTCCTTTAATGAACTGTTTACCTCACTCATGAAGATAAAATGCAAGAAAGCAGTTAAGTGTTTAGGACGCATCGGTCAGTCGAAGAGTCATTAATTGACATTCCCAGATCTAACCAAATTGCTGAACGTGCTGTTAAGCTGATCGAAGAACTTCATGCGAAATCAAAAAAAATTGAATTTTTAAACCTGAGGTTCATAGCAAAAACTATTTTTTAAACATTTCTTGTACATTTTGGACAAATTACTAGCTGTTCTGTATCTTATTTGTTAATAAAAGTTGCTTAGTCATTACTATTACTCTTTTGAATAAAGCAAAAAACACATGTCATTTTTAAAAAAAAAATTATTTTTTAACTTTTTTCTTCCGAAGAGGGGGGGGGGGGGGACTTTTTTAAAAAAAAATCAAAAATGCAATTTATATTCTTCAATTACTCATAAACTTTCCTCGATTGCAAGTGGTTTCATAAAAAAAATTTTTTTGTTATCACACTTATATATATATATATATATATATATATATATATATATATATATATATATATATATATATATATATATATATATATATATATATATATATATATATATATATCTGTCCTATGAATTAGGAAAATTAAGGTCTGCAATAATTTGCCAACCTTGATCTGTGTGAGGTCGGTAGAAAGAATGTTATTCGGATGAACAAAGTATATATAAGTTATTAATATAAATAATTGCATTAATGTATAATAATATATATATATAGGCTTAAAAATGTCATTTTTACATTTATTTTGATACTGGATATTTTCCATTCTATATGCATACTTATCTGATTATAAATACAAATTTGATAGAACCCATAGATGCAAAGTATCAGTTAAATTTATCAAAGCATTTTTTATTTGAGTAAAGATGTCGGATATACAAGTTTTTATTCAATTGCTACAAATGTTCAATAAATTGTGCCTTTTGATTATATAGTTTTGATATAAATATAATATTTTTATATTCAAAAAATAAAAAATTATAAAACCATAAATAAATATTTTATAAAGCTGTTCTCTGCTACAATCGTGCAATTTTTTATTCAGAAAATGTGGATAAAAAATATATGTATAAATAATAAGATAGAAAAAAAATCTAGTGCAATAAACTAAACTAATAAAAATATAATTAAAATAAAAATGCAAAAATCTATACATAATTTAATGCATAAGACTTACATATGTGTATAAGTTATTGTTATAAGGTATTTACTTTTTAAAATTCAGTTGCATTTTACTAAGAGCAGAGTAATCGCAACACCAATACTGCAAAAATGCGAGATTATAACGAAAATAAAACTAATTGAATAAAAATGAATTGCGGTTCCAATGTACTTAAAATTGATATGCAAAGAGCGTTTATGTAAATTAATGCAAAGTTTGATGATATTGTTGCAATATAACTTTTGATACAAATTTGTGATACAAAAGCAAATGTTCCTAATATAAAACTAACTAAGGCAAGTCAAATTTTGCATTAAATAAAATGGAAATTTTTATTAGGAACTACTTTAGTAAATAACATGTACAAATAACAATGTACAAATAACAATTTGAATATATCATACTGCAAAGCTGATTGAGTTTTTAACAAATTTTTAAAGCCAAAACATAAAACTGGGTCTCAAGATTCTGCCCCACAGGATCCTGTGTTTTATTAGTTATATGGTAAAAATTAGTTAATTATTTGTTGATGAAATATATGATTAGACATAAATTATATTATTATTTATTATTAAAACATGTAAAACAAGTTTTGTTCTGTGTGATTCTGTTAGTTAAATACCACATTAAACTTTAAGTATTTACTTTAGTACAAAACCTGTATGTTATTTCTCTGATGATGAAGGATATTTATGGACAGGTGGTTTGATTTTTTTAATTATTAGTTTTATTTAAATTTTTTAACGCTATGTAAGTGAGTTTTTTTATTCTAATCTAATTTTGCTGTTAGAATTATCTATGGAGATTTTATTTTTAGAAAATATTAATAAAATATATAATCAAAAAACTATTTAATGTAGAGAACTCAGTGATCCCAGGAAAAAGTAAATGTGTATGTTAACAATTGTACTGGCGTCACTCTTTTAATTTTCATTTTTAAGATTGTCTTCATTTTTTTTAATTTCGTAGCCATGTATGTATAGGTTACTACAGTTACTGTCATCAATGCTAAACCTGTTCAACCGGTTATTTACTTATTGCGGAATAACGTGAAAAGTTATTTGAGTTAATAAGTAACAGTAATAAACAGTTTTCTTTGGTGTATTGTTTACAAGAATACACTCAAGTAAAAACAAGAGTTTGATGAATACAAGTTTAAAGGTATTTTTATTTCAGAGAGTTTTTAATTAAAAGCTGCTCTAACTTGTTCTAATACAGCATCAATTCTTGACTTGATGCTAAAAGGTAAAAGTTAAGTATAACAAAATTTTGATATATAACGGCTGATCATGGCTGAGCACATTTATTAAGTACTTTGAGTTTCAAATGTTGGTGTTGATAAGATTTAGGCTTGATTGAATGGGATTTATTAACTACCTTGATGTTTTATCAGTTGGTTATCCTAACACACTTACTATTAGTTGAATTGGATAAGTGTCTTGCCTTGATTAGTTTTTTTTATTTAATTTTTAGATCAAATCAGCAAAACTTATTTTTAATATTTGTCGCAAAAATGTTTTACAAAGTTAATCAAGTTCTAGCTATAATTCCAAAATAACCTATTATTAACCTATTATTTTATTTTAAATTATGTTTTGAATTATGCAGCAAGGAACATCCGAATCAGGAATCGGAATTTTCTTTAAGGTATATCTCTACGAGTATTTATTTTTTTAAGTTACGTTCTAAATATCTTTGAAACGTTTTAACCTCCTAAGCGTTATTTACATTAAATTGTTTAGAAGACCTCAAGAGACATTTAAAACGCAACTTTTAAAAGCAAATACCCGTTGGAATATAAAAATAAATCATCAAAAACGCTTCGACAACTATTAACTATTTTAAAAAAGCCTTTACTTCTCAAAAACTCCTTTTGTGAAGTTTTAAATTTGATATTTTGTGTTGAAAGTTGTATATATAAAAACTCAAGTTTTTAAAGCGTATTGGCACCAACTGAAATATGTGTTTGAAAGCGTGGATGAGCAAATGAAATTGGCTGAATATTTCAAATATTAGTTTATAGAAGAAAAATATTACGATCACAAACTGATGTTTTTTTTTTGTTTGTTTTTTTTTTAATCAAAAGAAATTCCTTTTTCAAGATGTTTGTTTTTTTTTTGAAAAAAGGTGTATCCATAATGAAATTGTGTTCTTTAAATTATTTGAAGTTGAAATGATGACTAGGTTTTTATCAAGGAACACAGTTTGATTGAAAAATATTTAACTGGAAATTTCAATTTTTTCCTCCGCTTATACTCAATTTTTTTTTTTTTCTTTCAGCCATGGATGTTCAGGTTGGCTCCGTTCTCGGTCGTCACTCGGTAACAAAAGAACTTTACGCGGTTCATCGAAATAGAAAAATGTATTTAATGTTTCATAATTACTACAAAAAATGGTTGGCAATAACAAATCAGCAGTTTTTAAACAATGTTTTTAACCAACTCAATTCAACTTTTGTAAAAAATTTAGAAGGCGATAATGAACAAATTTATACTCTTGGGCCATATCAATGGTTAGGTGAAAATATTACGATAAATAATATTATTTATGATAATATAAATATTGTTTATAATATTTATATATTCTTTCCTGCGCGTAATCGAATACTCTTTTATTTTTGTGGTTATTCCGAATATTTAGGAAACGCCGAAGGACTTTTTTTCCGAAGGCTGAAAAGCGATTCATGGATACAAAGAGTAAAGTGGATACTCTGAATAATTTTTTATTAAAACTCTACTGAAGTTTGTATTTAAAAAAGATTATCCAAAAACGGTAATCTTTGCATTCCTGCAATTTACTTTATTACTGTTTGTTTTTTTTTTGACCTCGTTGCGTAAGACTATGGAAATCCATTTTCGTAACGAAACAATTTTTGAATCGATTTGTATTAATAATGTACAATGATGAACAATTTACTAAAAACAAATTTTATTTTTTTTATTTGCAATCTTTTAATTTTTATGAAAATAATTTATTAACGTTTAAATAATCATTGTTTATTTGTTATTGGTTTATTAATATATAGTTTATTTGTTGAGCTATTGCCAATTATTTAAACGCAATAATTACCATCGTTCGATTATCTTCATTTTAAAAAATAATTATAGATTATAGATGTCACACATTGTGTTAAAATCACACGCTTTTTTGCACTTTAGTAAAAGTTAAATTTTGTGTTCAAAGCCACCAGATATTAATTTACTGACAATGCATTTAATTAAAAACAAATTATGTTTGTTCATCTTCATTTCATAGTAAGATGCCCATAGTTTTTTTTGTAATTTCTTTCACCTTCAAATGAAAGTTAAACATTTTATAGATACACTTCTTCAACATAATGTTTTTCCAACAACAAACAAGTCAACCAGAATAATTAAGCATCTTCTACTTTACTAGATAATATAATCACTTACTATATTTTCACGGGCAGGGCTCTCCACGGGTTTATGTTGTTTTTATAATTGAGACATATTCTCCTACTTTTTTCATAACTAACAATATAACAAATAATAATATTATTTCTAAATCTATAATGTACACGCGGCAGATCAATAAAAACTTATTACAAAAGTTGCAAGACCTTTTAAAATGAGCGTTGACCTTTTAAAAAGAACGTTGATTGGGATCTTATAATGGAATCGAGTGCAAATAATGCCTATGTTTCTTAAGTTTTTTTGTAAGCATTATAAAAAAGTATTTCCTGAGAAAAAAATTGTTATAATTGCCAAGTTTTCATCATTTTACCGAGTCTATGCTTTTAAAGTCGTCAAGCATTTTACTGGTCAGCTCATTTCAAATCTTGCTAATCAGCGCATTTTTGTTTGGTCAAGTCAGCTCATTTTTGCTTGGTCAAATCAGCTCATTTAATGGTCAGCTCATCTTTTACTCAGTCAGCTCGTATCAAATCTTGCTAATAAATTTGGTACTTTGTTTAAGGCCAAGATTATGCTTGATTATAACTTAAAACTTGTCGTTTTTTGGACTTATAAACCGAATTTAACTGAAAGCTGATTTTGAATTTTAAAAACACATTTAATTGAAAGAAAAATTCGGAATTTTGTATCGGGTTTTAACTTCTTAAGCATTAGCCAAATTTACACGCATTTAATAATATTTATAGAATGCAGGTATATTGATTTTTAATAAATGCAGAAAATATTACGAGTTAATGCTTTAAACTTTATATTACAGGGTTGCCATCAATTCAGGGAAATTTAGATATGATCAAGGAATTGTTTAATTTTGTACTATTTTATGTTTCAAATGTTTTATAGTAAATAATATTCATTTTTAGTTAACTAATTAAATAATTATACAGCTCAAAAGATTGTTTGAATATATTATATTTGATCATTATAAAAAAATTAACTTTTATTCTAGTCATTTATTTACAGTATAAAGTACCAATTAAAAAGTTTATGCAAAACATTTTACGTAGGTTTAAGTAGAATTAATAATTATTGAGTAGAATTAATACTTTAAATGAATTTATTAGGTGCTTTTTTGTGTAGAAATAGCTAAAACATGTAAAGACTTATAAAAAATTTTTAAACAATATTGTATTTTCATTCTCTTTTTAAGAATAAATGAAAATTTAAAATTTTTAAATGACAGTTTATTTCAATGAAGAATGTTTGAGTGATTTATTGTTTAAAAAAATCTCTTAAATGGCACAGATAAAAAGTCAAAACATGTCAAGTTCAATTCAACTTATCAAATATAGGTCAGAGAGCTATGTCAAGTCACATGGAGGGGAAAATACATGTTCAAAAAGTCAAAACTAGTATCCTGCTACCTCAAACCTGCACAGTCTACATCTTATAGTAGTTAAACTTCTTATAGTAGATTAATCTGATAAATCTTGTGCAAAAATCTCTTTCTCATGCAGTACCAAGCAATTTTTCATTGAACTTGTGTAATGTGAATGGTCTACTATATCAAAAAATGTTTCCTGATAACACGACTGTTAAATCTTATGAGATGGAGAGAATAAAACTTGGTTATTAATTTTGGTCTTAGGCATTGTTTACACATACTTTTAAAAGAAATATCTGAAAAGATCCTTTTACCTTTTTTTTTGTTGATAAAAACCTGAATGTTTCTTTTCATAATTGTCAAATAGATCCAAAATAATATTCATTTTTGGAACAATGATCTAAATCGTGTTGAATAGGAATACTTTGACACTCAATTTTTGAACTACCCCCCTGCAAAATAATTACTTAAAAGTATGACCACATCTTTAGCAATAGTTAATTGCATAAATCTGACAAAACTGTGTACAGATGGCCCAAAATAAACTGGTTACTTCTTGATCTATTAAAAAACAGTTTGAGCAACTAAAGCTACCTAAACTTCTTAAAACAGTTGGAACCTCCACGTAATTCATGGTGCTTTTAAAATTGGCTTTCAATCAAGGAAGTTAATGAAAGCTTCATGCAACCTTTTAAATGTTTTTCCTGCCAGAAAAGCTGATTATGTAACTGAATTAAAGATAAATTAACTTTCACTAAATTGAAACAACTGTTGCACTCTTCGGATCCATTGGTGTCCAGTTAAGAAAAAAACCAATAGAAAAGGAAAAAAAATTCCCTTTTCTTTTCTTATTGATTTTTAATGTTGTTTTTTTATGTTGTATATGTTTTCTTTTATGTTGTCCTGATATATAAATAGGTTAAGAGTTCTGTTTGTCTTGTTTTGTTCCAAATTATTTATAATTTTATTGTTATATAAATTACAATTATATATATTTCTATGGTTATTTAGTTTTACTATGCAAAACTAAGTTTTGCTATGTGATAGTTTTGCTATGCAAAGCTAAGTAACCATAGTAGTGAACCATACGTAATATACCACCTCTGCAAAATTAAGTAACCATAGTAACTAAATATAAAAAATCACTTTTACAAGAAGCAAAGACCTTATACTAACACACATACCAAATGCAGTGTACGTAACACAAATGAAAAATCTCTAACTACCAGAAACAGGTTGTTGCTATGTAAAATTAGATATCCATAGCAACTAAATATAAAAATTATCACTTTCATAAGAAGCGTAGACCTTATTTTAGTACTCTTGCTAAATTTGGTAAATACGCTAGTAATATAAAATTAGTTGTTAATTTTGTCTCAAAATTAACTATTTTGATATCCACTGTGATATGTAATTTAGTTTCAGTCGCATTTCCATGCCAGAAATTTTATATTTTTAAGTTTTCAAACATATTTAAGGCAGATAGAATTAAAGTAAGAACTAAACGAGCACGCAAAAGAAAGAGAATTTTTAAAGGAAAAGTATTACATACCAGTGTGAGCCGTAGGAAATTTCCCATTAGGCTAAGTAGGCTAAAGTCGCTAATGCTGTAGCCAACTTTAACATCGAAATGAAGTCTTCAATTTTAATTTATGAAAAACTGAACATAGCCCCAGGGTGTTACACAAAAAATGGTTGTAACGACATGAATAATTTACGCATTATATATTATTTGACACGCATTAAATGGTTGGTCTATAAATTAAACTTCCATAAAAAATCGCATCGTCAAAAGTCAAGGACTAAGATACTGAAAAAAAATGACCAAACCTCTAAAAAGAAAGTAAAATATATGAAGCAGATTTTTAATTTTAAGTATAGTCTAATATATAATGTTACGCGTATTTGTTAACTGTTTATTATTTTGTTTCGGTTTTTATGCGTTTTCTCAGTTTGAGGTTTTTCAATATGCCAATCAAAATTCCAAGAGAACCGCTTGAGCGTTCTATCTTAAAATTTCAACAAATTTTTTTTTATTAATAAGAGCTGTGTTTTAAGTGGAATTTTAAAATACTTCGGTAAAAAACAGTATGACTAATTTAAATTTTCTAAAAATATACTTTTTTCAAGTGTCAACATTAGAGCACAAGTCTTCGGACCCAGAACTTTGAAAAAAATCTGTTCCGTTTAAAACACAGACCTATTCAAATGTGTTTCCAAAGTTTTTCTTAGCTTTTTTATTAGTTTTTGCTAAAACTTGACCAACGCAAAACTTATTTTCTGCAGCAACGATTGACCAAAAAAGAAAAAAAAATGTAATCTTTTATTTTTGTAATATGGTTAATCATTATATATCAAAAGTTGTTATTTATTGGCTATATTTAAAACTGGGGGAGTCTACCCCTTAAGAAGCAAAAGTAGGAGATCTCAAGCTCTTTTACGTGGCGATTTTCAATAAGCTTAACTGACTATTTTGATTTTTTATTTAACTTAAAGCTCTGCGAGGGAAAAATTTTGATCGTTTTTGTTTTGTTTATTTAATGAAAATTTAGTGTTGCGTAATTTAGGACAATCCCTTTTTGCTTTTTATCTTTTAGACACTAAAAAAGTAGGCACTGTTTCAGTTGGCTACCCCTACCATTTTATAATTTATTTCGATAGAAAATTTCATGCTGATTAAGCATGAAATCTTATGAAAATATTGACTATTGAAATAATCGTATGAAAATATTGACCTGAAAAATTAAGGAAAGTACTCTAATTCGATGTTGAAGTTTAATAATTTAAACCAAAAACGCTAATATTCGCCATTTTCTTTATACTTGAATATGATCAGATTCTTTTGCTTTGTAAACTTTAAATTACCCGGGTTTTTATTAACACTTCAAAGCAAAACTATTTAAAGCAAAACCCATTAGTTTCTAATTCAATGCCGTATTAATAAAACTAGATGGATGACTTTAATTAAAAAGTGAAGCCATCGTTCGCCATCTTGCGGTACGGCAAAAAACTGAAAACAGAGAGGGTATCATGAAAAATACAATTTTTTTTTTGAACACATATAATCAGTTTTTTTATAAAAATGAATTCTTTAAAGTTTTACTTAGCACAATGCAGTTAATTTTAATGCATTTATTGAGTTTAATTTTTAAGCACTATAAATATATATAAAATAAAAAATTAAGTTAAAAATAGTTGTCAATAAATTCGTTAAAACAGTATCATTAAATTCAAATTTTAATTATTATTACTTAAATTATTAGTTTTTGCTTTATCTTTATTGCCGCGTTATGTATTTTTGCCGTACCGCAAAATGACTGACGATGACGAAAGTCATGCATCTAGTTAAATTATTAAGTCATTGTTCTGATTGGTTCTGACCCTAATCATGTAGTTTTGTTTACGCCAATCCCTATTTGTCAGTCGATGTAAATACATTTAATTGTGATCTTTATTTGTCAGTTGATGTTTGTACGTCGAAAAACTTATGTGTTAAAGGTTTTTTATTTAAAAAAATATATATATATACTTATTAAAATATTCAACTGAATTTAAATAAATTTCAGTCATGAGGACAATAAAAACCGGGTTGCGTAATTAAAAAAAAAGACTTGAAAACGATTTATATCTAAATGAAAACCGATAAAAAATAAGACGTTTTTAAAAAGATGGCGGTCTTAACGTTTGTAATATAATTTTTTAAACAATCAAAGTAGAGTAGTTTCCTCAAGTTTTCAGGTCTATGTTTTAATACGAGTCCTAATCAGCATAAAATTCTCTACCATAATCAATCATAAAATGATAGGGGTAGCTAACTTCCAAACTTTTTCTCTTGCTTGGGACCGTAGCCATTTTTTATTTTCTCAAAACTATAAAATCATACCGCACTTGCGTATAATACATTTCCACTTTTTTCTAATATCTAAACGAAAGTGATAAAAGGACAAAAATTTTAAATTTGCTTTATCCATAAAAGTTACTTCAAACATCCTAAAATACTCTCTTGGCGCCTCTGTTATAAGACCAGTTAAATAATGATTCTGTTAATGTTGTATATTACAATATAACTTAAAGGTGTCTCACAATCATTTTTTCTATACGAGCTACCTTAAAGGATAGTATAAAAAAAATGAGGAAAAGTTGAACAGCATTTTAACATTTTTTATAGTAAAATATTTTCTAGTTTCTCTAAAAATTCAAAAATAGTTAAACATTTTATTTAAAAGTAGTAATTTTGAATACATTGTTTAAACATTTTAAAAATAAACTTTAAAAGTTTAAAAAAACTCCGAGATTCTTCAACGAAAAAAAAAGAAACTTTATTTTTTTCTTCCCTCTATTCAACTCCCCATCCCCCCACCCCCATCCTCCTCTTCCCCATTTTCCTTTGTCTAAGGTCATGTTTCAATATATATATATATATATATTCATTCTTATATATATATATATATATATATATATATATATATATATATATATATATATATATATATATATATATATATATATATATAAGAATGAATAAAAAAATACGTATAGTCAGAATTACAATTTTGTTAACGTTACAACAAGAACGCGGATACTCGCAGAAGATCATAAGATCTTGTCATCGAGAACCGCATAAACAGATTTTAAATAATAAATAATCCTTTAATAATTCATAGACAAATATTCACACATAAATACAAATATAATTATTTATACATATTTAAACATACAAACATGTAAATAAATATACTTACATATCAACATTTATATATATATATATATATACACATACATATAATACGCACAAATACACATACATATATACGTATATATATATATATATATATATATATATATATATATATATATATATATATATATATATATATATATATACATAACTTAAGATAAAAGATTTTGTATCTATAAATTACGATAAAATATTTCCTAAGAGTATTAATAAAAAACAAAGCAAACTTAAAAATATATCAGAATGTTTTCAACTGAGAAAAGAATTTCTTTCAATTTTCTTTTTGTTCCATAAAAATGCTCCTCTAAATGAAATACAAAATTTACCAAAATTAGTTTTGAAAACTGGTTGAAGAATAAAATTTTCATTACGCAAGTTGTATTTATTTTTAACTTTTAAAGAATATAAATTGTGAAAAGAAATTGGAGATGTGCGAGACTTACATTTAAACATAAAACACAATACATTAAAAATATTAAGTTGATATATATTAAGAATATTCATTTCGTTTAAAAGAGGCTTAGCATGATAAAATCGATGTTTAAAATTAATAAGTCGTGCAACATGTTTCTGTTGGCGATAAAGTGGTTCTAATTTAGTTTTACTTACACTACCCCAAGCCGCATTAGCATAGTTTAGATGGCAATGAATAAAAGAGTGGTAAAGCTGAATTAAAGTATGTTTATTTAGCATGCTTCTTATTTTAAATAGTATTCCTATACTTTTGGAAATTTTAGAGGATAAGTTTTCAATGTGTTTTTTCCATGTCAGATTTTCATCAATAAAAACCCCTAAAAAATTTGTAGCCGTTACTCTTTTAATTTGAATGTCATCTATAAAAAGAGCAGGCAATTCACTTGGTAGAAGATGTTTTTTGTAGTATGGGTGAAAAAGAGACCATTTTGTTTTTTCAATGTTAAGAGAAAGCTTATTTAATTTAAACCATTCTGAAATTTTAATTAATTCTATGTTCATACTTTGAAATAGGGTAATTATGTTACTATGAGATAGAAAAAAATTCGTGTCGTCAGCAAACATAATTGTCATTAAATTAGATGCTTCATAAAGATCGTTTATGTAAATGAGAAATAGGAGAGGTCCTAGGACAGACCCTTGAGGAACTCCGCATGTTACATCTAACAAGTTTGATTTCGATGATACGTCATAGTGAACAAATTGCTTTCTATTACTTAAATAACTTTTTAAAAGCTTCAAAACATTGCCAGAGATTCCATAATATTTAAGTTTTTTAAAAAGAATTTTATGATCTATCGTATCACAGGCTTTAGACAAGTCAATAAAAATGCCTAAAGTAAATTTGGAACTTTCAAATGATTCAGTAATATATTGTGTTATTTGGAGTATAGCGTGTTCAGTGGAGTTATTTTTTTTAAACCCATATTGATTTTTGTATAGGATATTATTTTGAGAAAGATGATTAAAAATTTTATTATAAAGAATTCTCTCTATAATCTTTGAGAAAACAGAGAGAACAGATATTGGACGGTAATTACTAACATTAAGTAAGTCTCCACCTTTAAATATTGGTGAAACTCTAGCTATTTTTAATTCATCAGGAAAAATTCCTTGTTGAATTGAACATTTAAATATTTTAAAAAGGATATTTTTTATGATATCATATGAATCAATGACAATGTTTCCATTGATATCATCAGGACCGACTGCTCTATTTAACTTTAGCATTTTAAAAGCTCTATCAAATTCATCAAAAGACAATTCAAAAGAATTTAGATAAGATATTAAAGGAAAACTACATCTGTTTATTGTTTTGTTTATGTTTGAAATTTTTTTTGCTAAATTTGGTCCAACTGAAGTAAAGAATTCATTCATTTTATTAGCTACCACTCCTGGATCATTAAATATTTTATTATCAATTTTAATAGCTTTAGGTAAAGAGCTAGATTTCAATTTCTTACTGCCTGTAATTTCTCTTAAAACTTGCCATGTTTGCTTTGAATTATCTTTATATTTTTCTAGTAAATTTATGTAGTATCTTTTTTTTAAATTTTTTCTTTGCATTTCAAATTTTTTAGCGTAATTCTTATAAATTGTTTTACTTTCTAATGTTCTCGTTTTTAAATACTTTATATACAACTTTTGCTTAACTTTAGAACTTTTTCTGAGATCTTTTGTAATCCATGATGACGTGAAATATTTTTTTTTTTTTAGTATTTTATGTTTAGGAAAATTAATATCATAAATTTCAAAAAATGTTTTTAAAAACGAATTATAAGCTAAATTAGCATCATTAGAATCTATATGTTTCCAATGAAGTAAAGATAATTGTTCCTTAAAAGCAGAGCAATTCGCTTCCGTAAAAAAACGTTTGATGAAAGGTTTATTATGGTGTAGAATTTTTTTGATGTTTGTGTTTATGGAGAAAAAAATGGGAAAGTGATCAGAGACGTCAGTTTTAATAATACCTTTTTTTAAAGATAAGTTAAAAACGTCAGTTGTAATTATATTACCTAATATAGAGGCTGATGTTGATGATATTCTGGTAGGCTTATTTATTAACGGTATCGCTCCAATTTCGAAAATGTCATTGTAAAACTTTTTAACGTTAGTATTAGTGTGGTATTCAAAACAGTTTAAATTAAAATCACCAATTATGTAGTTTAATTTCTTTTCATGTGAACTTTTTTTAATTATATCATTATGTAAAAAGGCATTGAAATTCTCAATTACGCCATTTAGTGGGCGATAACAACAACTTAAAATTATTTTTTTGGCATTTTTAGTTAAAATTTCAATACTTAAAACCTCTTTATCGCCATCAGAAATGCTTAAGTCTGGCCTGTTAATAAACCGCAAGTATTCATTCACGTAAAAAAGAATACCACCACCTTGCTTTTTATTTTTACGCGCTAAAGAAATTAAATTAAAACTTGAAAGGTGGAGATTTGAGTTTTTAACATCATCAGAACTGCACCAGACATAATTTCCTGCTCCTTTTCTTCTATAAAGGCTCTTAACGTCCTGTTGATACTGTAACTTTCAAATCTTCCTCAATCGAATCTAAAAATTTTCTTAAGCCACTATTGTTTTTGAAAGTAAATGGTCTACTATTAACTGCAATTTCCTCTACTAAAGCATTTTCGTAAGTTTCATTATTTATTTTTATTTTAATGGTATCTTTGGTTGCAAAAGTTTTAATGAAGGTTTGCTTAATTTTCTTTTTGGAGGAGGAGAGAAATTAACAGCAATATCTTTATCTAAGGTAGATGGATCTGAAAATATTTTATTTGTTATTTATAAAAAATTGCGCTTTATAACTTATTGTCATAACTTGTCTTATTACATTATGAATGTTTTAATAATGAAACAAAAATTACTGGTTGAATTCAAAAGGCAATGCACAAATATGGATACTATTTTATTTACCTGGACTAAGTGGAGGCAAAATAGGTTTACTTTCTTGTTAAACTGTATTTTCAGCTGGTTTATCTAAAACTAAATGCATACGTATATTTTTTTTTGTTTTAGGTTTTAGCATTTTTATTTTCTTCTTCTTTTACTGATGTAGAATATTTTAAGAAAAAGACCTTATGATAAGCTTCTAAATGTTTTTTCAGGTTCTTTTTATTTAAAAGGGTAAACGTTACATTAATTATTTTTAGTACAGTCTCTTGGAAAAGTTTTGAACCAGTTTAGTATTTTTTAAGTTAACCCATAATTTATTAAAAATGACATACACAAATGACATACACAAAGCTAAGATTTAATTTATGTTATAAATATACATGTATATACAGGGTCCACGACACCGGGGGGCGTTTTTTTTCTCAAGAAAATTCTAGATATAGAAGACTATTTTTAAGAATTGACAATCGTGTCCTTACTCCCCCCCCCCCTCATCACCCTTTTCCCTCCCCCCACATCACACACACACACTTCGAAACCCGCGTCGTCGGCCATAATATAACATAAATTAAATCTTAGCTTTTGTAAATTATCAAAGATACGTTAACGTAAAGATAGATTCTTTAATTTTATTTTTACATGTGACACTCAATTTAAATATTTCTTTTTATAGATTATAGTTAAATAAATAATATGAGATAATATGTAACAACTACCTTTAAAGGACGACAACATATAACTTCTTCTTAACTTGGTTAAAAAGGAGTTATGCATAAACAATGATAACTCTGTTTTTATGGGCTGTTGCCGTCTTATTAAAATAACGTTTCAGTAAATCAGGAATACTTTTTCCGGGCATTTTTTTCTTAATTTATGAAATCAAACCTTAACGTGGAAACAACTGCACAAAAAATGTAAATATTATAGAATATATAGAATTTAGTCCAACGTACTCAATTACATTGTTTCCTTTAATTTTTATTAAATAATAGAGAGTAAGTTTCGTTTTATGATACAACAACTTATTATATTTTATTGTATTATGTATACTTTTAATAGAATTGATTAAAAAAAATGTAAGCTTTTATTTGATGTAGCTTGATTGAGATACCTCAGCAGTTTGTAAATATTATGAGTTCGAATTCCGCAGACGCTTTTCCATAATTTTTTAAAAAACAAATTCGTAAAATATTTTAAATATTTTATTTTCATTATTGAGAAGCGTCTGCAAAACATGGTATGTTACGTTGCGTGATTGTAATATTTATAATTGTGTAAGTGATAGTAAGATTTATAATGGCTTGAGCGGCAAATTCGAAAAAAAACAACATTACCAAGTTAAAAAAAAATCCTAAATTAGGTTTAATTTTTAAAATAGAGAACCGCAGTTTAAAAAGAGGGTTCAGACCCCCAGGATTTCTGGAAAACTGAAAAGAACTGAAAAGTGGAGTTCTAAAATTGCATTTTAGAACCCTTTGAGAAAAAAAAGGGTTTTAAAACCCGCGGGATTTCATTACTCCGCAAATCAGAGTTCTGAGAAAGAGGTTCTAGAACCCTTATGTTCAAAAAGGGTTCTAGAATCCGTTTTGATTTTCGGGTTTTAGAACCGCTTAACTTCGAGGTTCTGAGGAGTTTTCTGTTTGGAACCCCTTTGGAGTTTTAACACCTGGAAAAAAGGCTTTTCGGGTAAGTTGGCAAAATTTTCACGAGACTTGTTAGCTCATAGCATTTGCTATGGAAAAAAAAACTTTTCTCTAAAATCATTTTATTATTTTTTTAATTATTATCAATGTTTAAAAAATTTATTTTTACAAAAAAATTTTACAAAAAAAATTTTTTTAGGATTTTTTTAAAAGATAAAAAGTGTGCTACTGTTTTGGCTTGTTACAAGAACTAATATTTGATACCATCTAAAAGTAATAAAAATTTTTGGCTTAAAATTGTTGCCAAAATAAATAGCAAAATATTTCTATAAACTTTGAACTTAGTAGTACATTAGGAATTATTTTTATAATTTGCACTTACTTACACTCCACCCTTCCCACCTCCAACCCAGCGTGAGGTAAGCTAGAGAACTTTTTGGGCCTTTAAAAAAAAAGAAGAGTTGCAAAGATTGAAAACAGAGGCAACTAGCCCCAGTCTCCCCGATAACATTTTTTATTATCCAACCAGACATCGAATACCCGGGTATTTAAAAATCATCCGGCCGGATAATGTAATTCAAGTCCTGAAATATATGTTTAATAATGACAAAGTATTACCGTGATGAACTTTAAAAATGGCAAGTTTAGTTTGGAAACTTTTCAAAATTAATGATAGATGGGATTTCACAGCAATATTCATTCCATGCGGAAAGCAAATAAACATGGAATGTAATAAATTTGGTCAGAAATTATTTTCCACAACTACACAGCATAAACACGCAAAAAAAGAAAAAAAAAAAAAATTACTGCAAATCGTATGAAGAGGGAAAAAAAATATATGGAATCTTCTTCAGCTGGACAAGGAAGTTCAAATTCTATTGAATTCTAATTAAGTCTCCTTTTTAAAAGCTGCTCAAGGAGTTGATGTTTTTTTAATCACTCGATTATAGAAAAAAATAATGACGTTTTAAATTATTGGAAGCATGAAGAGAAGTTTCCACTCCTAAAAGAGTTAGCACTTAAGTTACTAGCACCACATGTATCCTCTGTATTTTCGGAAGATTGTTTTCGTTATTTATGAGAAAAAGCGATCGAGGCTAGAAATGTTAATTCCTTCACGTTAAGGTAAAAGAAATACAAATGAGAGATAAACTAATGTTTTTATTGCGCGTATACATTTATAGTAGTATTGTAATAATAATAGTAACAATATTGAATAGAAACCATTAACACTAGATTATTTAAATATATAACATTTCTAGATTTCTTTCTATTATCAAATGACATTAACATGAAATACCCGGTTAATAAAAAACCGGATAAAGTTATTATCCGGCCAAATATCGGAAATCGAATAATACTCCTATCCGGCCTGGGTATCCGGCCGCATAGCTCATCTGGGACACCTCTAATATATAGGAATAAAATTTTTGAATGACCTAAAGTGGAGACAAGGTCTTTTGTCAAATCAAAAAACATTTACACTTTGCAACGAAAATTAACTCAAGTTACTAATCGAAGTTTTTTGCGCGATTACATATTTTGCTACTAGAGTTTAGCCTTTTGATATAAAAGAAGATTATATTAATGTGGATGTGCAAAGACAAGCAACTTAAAATGATTCCGATCTAAAAAAACTTGACATACGAAAATCGCTTTGCTATAAACTGTTGCACAACTGAAATAAAATAAATAAATCACAGTATATCTAAAATTGTAAATCTTTCCTCCTTGATTTTGATACCTCCAAATAAAATTGGCAAAGTCTGTAATCACGTCTTTGATTTCCATAGCTTTTGCTATTTTTGCATTGATTTCTAATATAGAAAGATTGTGCAAACGTTTTTTGCCTGTATAACTGCGTAAATATAATTTTTTTTTACCGCAGCCACAGTGCCAGGTCGCGTCATGAACAACACCAGTGCGGCGATGACGTCTACCAAACTTACAAACATTGTAACCTATTTAATCACTAACAGCTCTATAAACTCTTTCATGCTTTTAAATTAAACAATTTTTTCTCTAAACATAGCAGATTCTATTACAACTTTTAGTGGAAATTCTGCTGTAAAGTTACCTTTATACTTTAATCGAAGTGCTTCAGCTAATTTTATAATTTCTGGCTCTTCTATTTCAATTAATTTGGTTAATAAAATAAAAGCAAAATTTGAATCTTCCTGCATCCCTTTAAATCTGTTGTCCACCTGACTTATAACTACATCTAAACTTTACTAAATACATTGATGTAAAAGATGTGATCTTCATTACCAAAATGATCATCGCTAGTTAGTTGATCAAAATGTTTTTAACAACTTTTTGTCTCTTTCTAAAAAAATTTGGAATAATATCCCATTTGGCCGCCATTTTAGTAGCTTCCGCTTTTGCTGAATAATACATATTTCTAAATTATTTTAAACGTCTGCTTGCGGTTTTGCTCATTGTTTTCTGAAGCCTAGACATTTCTTTGTGTTCTTCTTTTTTCTGACTTCTTGAGGATAACTCAGCAAGTGCTTCCATTATATCCACAAAGCAAAGCTTAACTGCAAAAGGATACCTTCCAGCCCAGCAAGTTGGATTCAATTATTTAAGTATAAACTTGAGACTCACCAGTAAATTGTGATAATAGGTCCTACTTTTTTACACTATTATAAAAATATGTATAAATACTTTCTAGAGTTGCAAAAAATGTCGAAACATTGTAGCAACTTTTCACAGAGCAATTTATAATTAGATTTAAGTAATAAACAGCACAATATATAACTTAGTTAGGTATGTAGGTATATAACTTTAGGTTCATCTTGTTTAAGAAAAGACTAAACACCATTGTAAGTCCCACGCATATCATTTGCTCCATTGTATGCTTGTCCTCTATATTTATTTAATGTTATATTATTTTTTTAAAGTAGATTAATTGTTTCTTTATAAAATCCTAGAGCTGTGCGGTTGTGTACTTAAAACTTCCCTAATTTCAATTAATGTTGGTTCCTCTTTTTTATCATTATTTATTATTTCTACTTAACTGAATAATTGACTTAGTCTTTTTTTGCTATGTTTTGTGTGGTATCCATGACAATTGTATAAAAAGAAGGATTGTTAATATTATTGATTAAGACTGTCTTTAAACGTGAAGCAAGAAAATTAATAATTTCATTCTGAATTTGATGGCTTAAAAATTTAATAGTTTCATGGGGCACGTTCAAAATTTGTTTCATAACAGTGTCATATTTTGATAAAAGATATACTTGGTTTAAAAAAATACAATTGTATTCATCCTCAAATGGTTTTCAATGACCACGGAAAGCTAAACAATGTTTAAACTGTCCTTATTTTGCGATGGATCTCTTTAATTGGTCCTCGTGGTCGACAGGAGTCTAATAATATAATAATTTTTTTCACATCCGATGGTGATATTATGTCCTGAAAATCCGAAATGTCAGTGGAAAATAATCCGCCACTTTCAGAGTTATTATCTTTGTCTAAATTTTTTGTATATTTACTAAAATATTTACTACAAAAATGTAAAATTTAATTCTCTTTAAAATAATCTTAAATATTATCTTTGATGTGATTGGTTGATGTGATTACTTTCAGTATTTTTCCAACTCTTGTGATTCATCTTCACTTTTTGACGTACATTGATCATCCGATTTTTTTCCAATTGAGAAAACTTTAAAGAAAAAGAACAAAAGTGGTTTTAATAAAATTTTTTAAAGGGAAAAAAATAATCATAGGTATATTTAAAGAAAAAAAATAACATAGAAAAAGAAAACAAATAAGAATAAATTGTTAAAGAAAAAATCAAAAAGCATTAGGTAAATAACAAAGAAATTTAAAGAAGTTAAGAACGAACTGATGAAAATATTTTTTTAATATATAATTTTTAAAGGTGTTATGTTTCTAGTTATGCGTTTATCCATTTGTTTAGTTATGTATCCATCAATTTGTGCATATATATAATAATAACAGAGTGAGAAGCCAAGGAAAGCAAGTGAGTTTTAATAGTTTTGAGAAAAAGCAATTTAAAGTTAAAACATTTTTGAAAAAACCAAGAGGTTTTTAATGAAGAATAGATAAAATACTGTTGGCTTAACAAAACTCTTTGCCCTTTTGCACCAACATTTAGTTTCCTTCTTTTATCCAGTTTGTAACCATTGTTGTATCAGTTTGTTGTTGTTTTTATTAATTATTTTTTGGTCAAACGTAAATTTTTCTTACAGGATTGAAAGTCTCCATAAATCATGTAGTGAGAACAGATTAAATAAGAAAATCAGGGAATCAGATAAAATAAAGCAGAAAATTGTTGGTATACTTATTTAGAATAAAATTTCTTAAGGTGGAAAACCCCTCAGAAATATGAAATTTTTGAAAAAAAATTTTATTTTCTTGTTTTGTGCAAAATTTATTAGAGGTTCACAATCTGAAAACCATTTTTGAAAATTCGTTATAGATCTTCATTAAAATAGATTTTATTGAACCCTAGTATTTTAAGCTTCCTTAACAACCGCCATAGCAACGGCACTATTTTTTACCTTAACTAAAAAATAGTCCAAAATCCAATTTTTTCATTTGAAGAATATATCTTATCAAGTGAATTGTATTTTCCATTGTTCAAAATAACTTTAGTATAAAAACAGTTACTGGAAAGCTCATAAATATATCATAAATCTTCTTCAATGACGAAGGCTTGCAGAGTTGAACAAAGAATTAAAAATAATAAAAGGAAAAAAAATTTCAATGTAAAAAAAAAGTTAGTTGTAAATAATGTTGATATGGATGTAAATATGGAATCAAATATTGTAGATATAAACATAAATGTTACTACAAGTGTTCCAGATGTAAATATAAATATGGAGAAACCAGTTGATTTTAACTTTATTAATTCTAATGAAATATGTGCTTCTGCTTGAAAAATAAAAAAAAATTCGTCATCAAAACCAAAGTTATCTAGTAATATAGTTACTGGATACCGTTTTATAGATTTAGAAATACTAAGTTCTGTAATTTCTACCCTTATATGTCCAGTATGTATGTCATCTAAGTTGTTTCTCTCTGAAAATGAAAACAAGAGAAAAGGTCTAGCGTCTTGTCTTTATGTTAACTGCTGTGTATGTGATTATTCAAGAGAATTTTACACCTCAACATTGAATATACAAAAAAGTTTTGATATTAATACCAGGGCTGTATTATACAGTGTATATGCTATGAGATCATGTGGTCTAGGCTATTCTGGATTCTCAAGATTTGTCTCATTAATGGACATGCTTAAACCAATGACTGCTAATAATTATAATAAAATTGTTATAAAACTAACTAATGCAGTAAAATCTGTAGCTGAAGACACTATGATGGATGCTGCTCAAGAATTAAGAGACTTGAAGAGTAATCTTGTTTTAAATTCTATTCCCGACCATATGCCCAATGTTGTTGATGTTACAGTATCATGTGATGGCACTTGGCAGCAACGAGGCTATTCTTCAAACAATGGTGTTGTTTCTGTTATTTCGATGGAAACAGGCAAAGTAATAGATGTTGAAGCTATGAACAAGTTAAGTGTACAATTTTTTTTTTTTTTTTAGGTTTGCATATATATGCATATATATTATATGCTCATATGCATATATACGTTTGTCTGAGTGCATATAAACGCCCACCTGATTTGATATATATATATACACGATACATATATATATATATATATATATATATATATATATATATATATATATATATATATATATATATATATATATATATATACATATATATATATATATATTTATATATATATATATATATATATATATATATATATTACATACTATATTATATATATATTACATACTATATTATATATATATTACATACTATATTATATATATATTACATATTATAAAAGACTGGTATTTTTTAAAATACTAAAATCTATTTGATGTTACATACTTCAGATTTTAATATGTTTTTCTCAAAATATAGGTATGTAAAGCATGTTTTCATAAAGAACATCTAAAGAAAGAAAACCCATTAGCCAATGAAAAATGGCATGATAAACATAAATGTGCTTTTAATTACCAAGGACTACCTGGTGGAATGGAGCCAGAGGGAGCCCGCAGAATATGGAGTAGATCTATTGAAAAACATAATCTAAGATATACTGATTTCTATGGTGATGGAGATAGCAAAGGTTATGATGCTGTAAAAAATGTTTATCAAGGTGTTCTTATAAATAAATTTGAATGTGTTGGCCATGTGCAAAAAAGATTTGAAACACGTTTACGTAATTTAAAAAAAAAAGAAAAAGGTCTTGGTGGTCGTGGAAAATTGACCGATACAACTATCGATCGTCTCCAAAATTATTATGGTATTGCAATACGCCAAAACAAAAATAATTTAAATGCTATGAAATCTGCAGTAAGAGCTACACTTTATCATGTTGCTTCATCAAAAAATGAAAATTTACATTTTCCTCACTGTCCAGAAGGTTCAGATAGTTGGTGTCGGTATAATCGTGACAAAGCAAACCATACCTCAACATATAGACCTGGTCCTCGCTTACCAATATCTATTGTTTGGAAACTTAAGCCAATTTATGATGAATTAAGTCGTGACATTCTTTTAAAAAAATGTCTGAATGGCCTTACCCAAAATAACAATGAGTCTTTTAACATGACAATATGGGAGCGTATACCAAAAGACCATTATGTCTCACTTACACATCTTCAATTTGGCACTTTTGATGCAGTTGCCCATTTTAACATTGGTAGACAAGCTAGTGTTTTAGTTTTAGAAAAAATGAATTTAAGACCTGGAAAGTATTTTTTAGAAGGATGTAGGAAAATTAATCAAAAGCGATTATACTTAGCCATATATAAAAACACAGAACGAGCAAAGAAACGCAGACAAGTAATACGTGGTAAAAAGAAGAGTCGATATGACGAATCTATTGAAAAAGAGCAAAACCCATATCAAACTGGTGCATTTTAAGATTTAACTTTTTTTATTATATATAGATTTGCATATTTATTTACACTATTTTGAAATTTTTTATGTTAGCATTTTTAAAAGCTGTTTTTCTCAGATGAAGAGTTTTTAAGACGCCGGCCAGCATATCTAAATAACTAAAAGTGGTGTTAAGTTGAAATTTTAAGTATGAATTTGTTTGATTGTCTTCTGTGATTTAAACGTGACAGATTTTTTTTAAAATTGAATCCAGTCTTTAAATAGGTCAACAAGTTCATAAAATTTGGTCAAATTTTTTACATGTACTTCGGTCCAATATATAAGCCTATTAAAAATTATTGTGAAAAATCTGCTTTGCTCATATCACAGAACTACCTTGTTAGAACAAGTATGCAAAAAAGATTTTGTTAAAATTGTGTACATCTTTAGATACGTTGTCCGGGGTCTTTCAATATTTTGGTGTTTTTGGCACCTGCTACAGCTACCATTTTACCCCAAAAAAATTTTTTTTTGTTTTTTCAGTTAATTTTGTTATTTACTTTATGTATATGAAGTTAGATTTATAAAATGTCGATATATACTCAAAAAAATTTTTTCAGGGGTTTTCCACCTTAAAGGAAGAGAATAAAAACTAATTTTAAAATAGGGTCATGGCACCCCCTACCGCGACTTTAAGAAAACTTTTAACTTCAAAACTTCATAACTCCAAAACAATAACAGATTTTTATTTAGGGTTTTCGAATTAATATTTTTTAGAAAAAAGAAAGTCGTGTAATGAATTTACATCTTTTATTATTTGTTTATTTGAAACTGGTGGATTTGTTGCTGATTTACTCTCACCGAATTCATCAATTATTACGCTTTTTCCGAATTCGCTAACATTACTAGATACGTTTTTATTTTGCGTACTGCTAATATCTAAATACGATTCTTTATCGATTTCATTGTTCAATACATTATTGTTGGCTTCTATTAAATTTATGGTTTGTTTGGAGCTATCGTTAAATTTACATTTTTTCCAAAAATTAAATAAATCTCTAAAGTCAGTTTTTCCTCCCCATTCTTTATTTTCAGTTTTTTCAAATTGGAACAATAATTCAGGTGTAACGTTGTTTTTAAATATGTTTCCCACATTACAATAGCTTGAAAGATTCGTTTCATTATTATCAATTGTAGAATTCAATTTAACACGTTGAATTACTTTTTTATAATCAACATCGTTTGCATTAAATGGAAATATTCCTGTCGACCTAAATCCGTTAATAATATTTTTCTTTATATTTGGATCCATAACAAAATTATTCAACAACATTGGAACATTTTCTCTGCGAATTTCATTAAAATCGTTATCCAATTTAAATTGCAGACAAATGTTCTGCCATTTTTTTTTCATTGGTCCGAAAACTGACACATCTAATGGTTGTAAGATGTGTGTAGCATTAGGAAACAACGAAATCAAATGAATTTTTTCCGAGGAGCAATATATGCTGAGCTCTTTAGACAGATGCGAGCGATGTCCATCCATGAACATATATATTTGTAATTGTGTATTAATATATTTCAAATATGGTACTAACACATTTATGAAGTACTCATAAAAGCATTCGGCGGTCATCCAGCCGCTGTCACTTTTACCGAGACCCCAACCTGGTTGTGCAGCAGCAATAGTTTTTGGCATTCGAGCATACTTGTACAATGTTAATTATGGTGCAAATTCATCATTTGCATTTACGCAAAATAGAGTTGTAAGGTTTTCCTTTGGTTGTTGCATTCTTCATAAACATTTCTTCCTCTAATGCCAATTACTTTTCCAGTTTTTGGTGCTAACTCAAAACCAGTTTCGTCTAAATTAAAAACACGAGATGGATCATTAAGGTATTGCGCATCATCGCTTAATAATTTATACACCTCATTAAACCATTTTCTTATTGATGCTTCAGTTATAAGACCTCTAGCTCTACTAATATGCTCTGCTCGTTTTTGCAATAATTCCATAGGACGGCGCATAAATTTATAAAACCAGTTTTTACTTGGAATATCATCTTTGAATGGTGTTTTTATACTTCACCCTTTAATTATTTTTTGTACGGCCTTAATTAATAACTTTTTTGTTATCGCAAAACCCGTGTTAGCGCTCTGCATTAACCAAGCAAACAATTCATTCTCTATTTCTTCTCAAAGATATGATTTTAAGCCAGAGTTTTGCCGTTTGGGTTGGCTTTTACCAGATAATTTGTTGCGTAAGGTACTTTGAGGAACATTACCTTTTTGCTGACACATAAAATTTTTTCACCTTTATTTAAAGCTCTAAGTGCTGCATGCAGTTGTTCTTCAGAATACAATAGCTTTTTCCGAATATTTTTTTTCTTTTTTGAACCTTGCATCTTTCTTATCGAATTCATTTCACATAATAATAAAGTATAAAAAGCATATCAAATAAATACTCCCCAGGGTTAAATTCATTTCACATAATAAATATAATTCATTTCACATAGTAAATAAAGTATTAAAAATATATCAAATAAACACTCCCAAGGGTTAAATTACCTTTAATTGGTAATTTAGTTTAACTTAAATGGTTTTTTAGAGAGAAAACTTCACAAAATAAAACACGTCCGATATTTTTATAAACGGTAAGTGCTAACTACTATAATATTCGTAATCACCTACCGTGTAAAGGATTAAACAATGTTATACAAAAAATACAAATATTTTTTGATAAAATTTAAAATAATCAATGTTTTTACAACTATTTTAAACTTTAATCGAAAAAATTATATAAATTTTAAGCCATAAAAAAAACTAGACAAACTTTTTTTTACTGTTAAAGATTTTCTTAAGAAAGCAATAAAAAAATCATTTGCAAGTAAAAAAACATCTCAAATCTTTAAAAATATATCTTTTTAAAAGTATATTATCACTGAAATAAGTTAGTTTTGTATAAAACAATACTAAAAAAAAAATTGAAAATAAACATTAAAAATTTACGGATTTTTTCAAACGGTAGGTGCTTCACGATAGGGGGTGCCATGACCCTAATTTCAATTTTCGAAATTCTGTTTTTTCTTTCAAAATTAATTTTAATTTTCGAAGTCCAATTTTTTATTTCGAAATTATTTCACATTTCAAAATTCCTTTTTTATTTCCGAAATTGATATGGCTAGTTCAATTATTTTCATAAGTTTTTATAGATTTCGAAAAAAAAAGAAGTATTTCGGTACCGTTTTAATCGAAAATTTTCGAAATTTGCAATTTCGATAATGAACCCTACTTTTAATGATAAGTTTTATTAATAAAGAATCATTACAAAAATTAGTTCTTATTGTCGATTGGTACCTTTTTACTTAATTAATGTTAATTTTTTGAGCTAATTTAAAGTGCTCATATTACCAAGTGGTCTTGGTAATATGAGTACTTTTGCAACTTTTTTAAAACCTCTGTGCCCAAATATCTAAGTGGATCATGAGTAGGGATCCCCAAAAATTGTTTATTCTCAAAAATTTTAGATCTAGTATAGTTATTTTTGAAAATATTCTAATTTTTGCTTAAGGTGCTTATATTACCCTGATCAACCTATTGGTACATTTTTTTTAAGAATTACTTATTTAATTTATGGTTTGCTTTGTTTAGTTCCATTTTATGCAATTGAGAAAGATTCATCAGATGTTTCATCAGACATTTCATCAGACATTCTGCCAACTTTTGCTTGATTCGTGGCCCATGTGGGGTGACTTAAGCATTCCTGTCAATGTTATCCCAAAACTAAAATTAACACTTAAAAAAAAATTGATACAAAAAAACGTTAAATACTTAGTATTACGAAACAACATCATAAAAACTCATGTAAAACATTATTATAGTACGGTTTTACTTTTAGTTTTACTTTGTTTTTCAGCAACAAAAAAACTCGAAATTACTTTAACTTAGGCGCTCCATATAGTGTTTTTATTTATACTTACTATTATGTGGATAAAAATAGTTACATTTATTCATTTAACATCTGTTAAAATAATTTAAACAAATGTTGACAGGTGATTGGTAAAAACATTAATACATGTCAATGTTACCCACATGCACCTCTTTACCCCGCGTTTCCTTATAATAGATTCATAGATTCATGAATAAATATTATTAGAGGTGTCCCGAATAATCTCCGGGCCGGCAAGGAGTATTACTTGATGCCCGATATCTGGCCGGATAATAACTTTGTCCGATTTTTTATATACCGGATGTTAATGTCATTTAAAATTGAAAAAAATGCTATACTTTTAAATAATCTAATGTTAATGGTTTCTTTTAACCATGAGCGAGATCTCGTCTTGTTCTCGTTCTCGTGAGAAATGGGACTTCTCGTGAGAAACGAGAAATAGAAAATTCTCGCGAGAAGTAGAACGAGACTTAAATATTATATTATTCTCCAAATTAAAAATTATTATAATTTACAAAATGCTTAATAATTTGTTTTTTTAATTAATTAACATTTTGACTCTGCGATTTTAATTAGATTTTTAGTTAGATTTTTTTTTTAAATCTAATTAAAAAATTTTAATTAGATTTTAAATATTTTTAATTAGTTTTTAAATACAAAAACTTTTTGTTTAAAATGGTGCACTTTCGACTTTATTTCATTAGTTTACCAGTTGAATTCAACTTGACACATATTGTTCATATTGAAAAGAAATATTCTTGCCTCATTTCAACGATCAAAAATGTCACCAAGAAAAAACAAAATCTGGAGATATTTTCAAAAAACAAGTGACGGTGCTGAATGCAAGGCGTGCAAAAAGTCTTTGAAAACAAAAGATGGAAACACAAGCGGACTTCATCGTCACCTCGAAAAAAAACACAGCCAAGATTACGTTGAGTATTCTGAAAAAACTGACGACTCTCTTCTTCCTCCTCCTAAGAAGAAACAACAAACCATGGTCGAAATGCTTGAAACAAAGTCCAAATATAACAAAGACAATTCCATTCAAAAACAGTTTGACTCTGCAAATCTGGATTACTTTTGCACTGATCTGGCATCCTTTTCAGCAGTCGAAGGAAGAGGTTTCAAGAAATTTTTTGACATTGCAAACCCTAAACTGAGCCTTCATCACAGAACAACATATTCAAGAAAGCTTTCAATTCGGTTAAGAGAAGTTCAAGCTGGAATGAAGAGCATAATAACGGAGATTAACGCCAAATCTAAAAAGTGCTGCATTTACTTCTGACCTTTGGACTTCGAGAGCTCAGGACAGCTATATCTCTTGGACTTTTCATGCTATTGACGAAAATTGGAGACTACATCACTGGACACCCCATGTCCAACAGTTCCCAGGCAGACACACAGGTATCTTAATTGAAGGAAAACTGGATTCTTTCTTAGAAGAACTAAATTTGCCTGCTGATTTGCCAATGTACTGCGTGAACGACCAGGCAAGAAACATGAAACTTGCAGTCAAATTGTCAAAGCGTTTTGACCAATACTTGTGCAAAAATCATATTTTGCAATGTGCAGTTCGAGACTCATTTGGAATGACTGCTGGAATGGATGATGCGTTGAAAACATGCAAAGATTTGGCTTTTTTAACTCACCAGTCAACAGTTGCAGCTGAGTTGCTTGAATCAGAATCAGACGCTCAAGGAATCAATTTTAGACAGTTACGCCAATCTGTTGACACAAGATGGAATAGTGAACTGGATTGTATGGCTTCTGTCCTACATCTAAAGAGTGCAATTATCAGCTTATATGCAATTGAAGATATTTTTTCTTCAAAGACCATCAGTGCATCACAATGGAAAACAATCGAGAGAGCAGTAGAAATTTTGACGCCACTTAAAGAAGCTACAGAAACGTTGTTGGCTAAGTCTATTCCAACAATTAACACTGTCGCCGATTCTCTTTATTTAATTCATGACAAAATTGATCAATTTATTGAGACGGATGGAAAAAATGGCTACGGTGTCTTGTATGCAAAAAACTTGAAAAGCTGCATTGAGAAAAGATTTCCTCTTTGTCTCACTGGAAACTTATTGAGTGCCGCAGCAAACTACTTAAATCCTGCTTTAAAGGGACTTCACTTGAAGCTCTTCAAAAAATTTCAAGTAACAAAAGAATGGTTAGCCTCACAGGTTAAGGATAATGTTGAGTGCCAACCTATTGCCACAGTCCTTTCAGCAGATTTGTCCCCTAATTCAAAACTGCGCAAGTTAAACATCAGACTTAAAACACAAGAGCCAACATCTGAACTGAATCCTATTTTGAGCAAAATGTGCCAGTATGAATATCTCCCTGATGCCAAAAAAGACCTTCCGATTCTTGATTGGTGGAAATTGCATTCAAATACATTGCCAGAACTCTCTTCATTACCTAGACAAATTTTAGCTATTCCAGCAAATTTAACTAAATCAGACAGAGTTTTTAGCTCAGGTGGAAATGTCGTCCGATCATCCAGACACAACTTACACCCAGAAAAAGTAGAATAAATTATCTTAATCAGAGAAAACATTGTCTTGTTGGAAAAGTTTTCGCAAAAAAATTCTGAACTAATATTTGAAAAAGTTGTTTTCATCTGACAAATGTCATTTGTGTCTATTTGTCAAAACCATGTTTACATTTTTTTTTTTTTACTTGGATTTTAATAAATTTGTTTTCAAAAATTGTTAAATTTCTCGTCTCGTTGTCGGTCTCACGAGAAGTACTAACTTCTCGTCTCGGTCTCTTGAAAAAACCTAGTCTCGCTCATGTTTAGTTTCTTTTCAATATTGTTATTATTAAAATACCATAATTGTATACGCGCAATAAATACATCAGTTTATCTCTTATTTATATTTTTTTTACCTCAACGTGAAGGAAATAACATTTCTGGCATCGATCGCTTTTTCTCATAAATAATGAAAACAATCTTCCGAAAATACAGAGGATGCGTGTGGTGCTAGTAACTTAAATGTCAGCTGGAAAAACAGTAGAAACTAATCTTCATGCTTCAATAATTTAAAACGTCATTATTTTTTTCTATAATCGAGTGTTTAAAAAAACATCAACTCCTTGAGCAGCTTTTAAAAAAGAGACTTTATTAGAACTCAATGGAATTTGAACTTCCTTGTCCAGCTGAAGAAGATTCCATATATATTTTTTTTCCTCTTCACATAATTTACAATAACTTTTTTTTCCCTTGATTATGCAGTGTAGTTGTGCAAAATGATTTCTGAACAAATTTATTTGGTCAGAAATCATTTTGCACAACTAAGCATTCCATGCTTATTTGCTTTCCGCATGGAATGACTATTGCTGTGAAATCCCATCTATCATTAATTTTGAAAAGTTTCCAAACCAAACTCGCCATTTTGAAAGTTTATAACGGTAATATTTTGTCATTATTAAATATATATTTCAGGATTTGAATTACATTTCCGGCTGGATAATTTTTAAATACCCGGGTATTCGATATCCGGTATTCGATATTCATTTTAAAAGTTATTGGTATTTAAACACATTAATTTCATTTTCGATGGTAATTAATGTGTTTAAATACCAATAAGCAATAACTCCACAAATAAACTATATTAATAAATTAATAATTAATATAAAATGATTAATTAAACGTTATTTTATTATTTTCACGATAGTTAAATGATTACAAATACTAAAACAACAACAAAAACAAAAACAAAAAAGTTAATAAATTTTACATCATTCATTATTGTTAATACAAACCAATTTAAAAATCGTTTTGTATGGAAATTTTGTATGGGTATCACAGTTTTTATGACGCAACGAGATCAAAACAAAACGGTAATAAAGTAAATGCTAGAAATGTAACAATTACCATGTAAAATGTTTTTGGATTGTTACATCTTTTTTAAATATAAATTTTAGTATAAATTTAATAAAAAAATTATTCAGAGCATCCACTTTACTCTTTGCACCCATGAAGCGCTTTCCAGCTTTCGGAAAAACAGTCCTTCGGCGTTTCCTAAACATTCAGAATAACCACAAAAACAAAAGAGTATTCGATTACACACAGGAAAGAATTTATAAATATTATAAATAATACTTATATTATCATAAATAATATTATTTATCGTAATATTTTTACCTAACCATTGATATGGCCCAAGAGTATAAATTTGTTCATTATCGCCTTCTAAATTTTTTACAAAAGTTAAATTGAGTTGGTTGAAAACGTTGTTTAAAAACTGCTGATTGGTTATTGCCAACCATTTCTTGTAGTAATTATAAAACACTAAATACATTTTTCTATTTCGATGAACCGCGTAAAGTTCTTTTGTTGCCGAGTGACGGCCGAGAACGGAACCAACCCGAATATCCATAGCTAGAAAAAAAATAATCGTATAATCGGATAAATAAATAAGATAAGGATAGATAATTAAAAAGGTCAGAAAATTTTTAAACTCTTTTCTTTTAACTTCAAATAATAAATAATAAAGATATCGCAATTTCATCATGGCATCATCTTTTTTCAAAATAAACAAAAAAAGATTTTTTTCAATAAGTTCAATAACAAAAACAAACAAACAAAAAAAAAAAAAAAAAATTAAATATCAGTCAATAAAAATATCAGTTTATGGTCGAAATATTTTTCTTCTATAAACTGAATTTAAAATAATGTAGTCAATTTATTTCGCTCTCCCTTATGCACATGTTGTTGGTGCTGGCCACACAATTTGAAACACATGCTTTTGCTACTGGTAAAACTTTCAATACAAAAAACCAAATTTAAAACTCTACAATAGGAGTTGTTGGGAAGTTAAGGTTTATTTTTTAAATTGTTAATAGTTGTCGAAGTATTTTTGATAATTTAACTTTATATTCCAAAGAGCATTTGCTTTTCAAAGTTACGTTTTAAATGTCTCTTAATGTCTTCTAAATAATTTAATGTAAATAAAGTTTAGAAGTTGGTTTAAAAATCGTTTAAAAGACATTTAATCGTTCCCATTCAATGGTAAAATAAACATTTACTTTTATTTTTCAACTTAAATTAGAATTTCCTTATCAACTCAGTGATACCAGGAAAAAGGGTTTTCATGGGGTTACTGAGTTCTCTAAATTAAATAGTTTTTAAATTATATTTATTTTAATACTTTCTAAAAACAAAATCTTCTAAAATAATTCTAATAGTAAAACTATATTAGAATAAAAAAATAAAATTAAGAATTAAAAAAATCAAATCACCTGTCCATAAATATCCTTCATCGTCAGAAAAATAACATACAGGTTTTGTACTAAAGTAAATACTTAATGTTTAATATGGCATTTAACAAACAGAATGATACAGAGCAAAACTTGTTTTAAATGTTTCAATATTAAATAATAAATTAACTAAAGTTTAATTTTATACTTCAATAACAACTGATAAACTAACTTTTAACATATAACTAATAAAACACAGGATCCTGGGGGCAGGATCTCAGGACCCAGGAAGACCCTGGGACCCATTTCTTTATCTTATGTTTCTAATAATTGTAAGAGATGAGTTGTTATAAAATAGATCAAAAGAAGTTAACGTGTATGAATTCAGTAAACTAAATGGAATCAGTAAATTAAAGCATTAAAAACATATTATTATGCTTTTGATTATGCTTTCTGACTTAGTCAGTAAGCATAATTAGTATAATTAGCATAATCAAAAAGTTTTTAGTCCGCCTACTCGTGAACAATTGAAGGCAAAAACTAGTATTATAACTAAATAATTTTCAGAACCGTTATATAAATAGGAAAGGTAGGATAAACGCAACATGCCAATAGCGATTGCTATACCAATATATATTGAAAAATCATAGAATATCATATTGAATTATTTTCAGTAACATTTTAAATAGTTTTATAATGATTTGGTGTCAAAATTTTCTCTAAATTATAAAAAATATTTTTTATAACATTCTTACTTGTAAAAAATCTATGTTTTACTTTGTTTCAGGCGTGTATCAATAAATTTCTTTGATATTCTTTAGTGATATTTTCTGCTTTTTTCGATTTTATTGGTGATCTTACTTTCAATAATGGCTGAATTATATGATTAGAAACGCACCTCAAAAAGATTTTTTTTTGACATCTTCACTTTCAACAAGGCTGCAAGCAACCACTGTTAGAGTTGGAAGTAACTAGAAAAGAAAAGATAAAGTTTATAAAGCAAGATAGCGATTAACAGACAACTTAAAAGATAGCAAAGTATGGGAACATAAATTATACCAGGAAAACAAAATGAAGGGAGTGAACTCCAAAGAACTTACGTTCAATGAAAAAAACTAGAAAAATAAGAATTCTTAGAGCACATAGGAACATTCACAATAAAAGGATGAGACTTAATTAAATGACTACAAACTATTAGTTCAACAAAAAAGATGAATCACTTTCTGCAATCGTATCACGAGTGTGTGTCTTAGATAATATGCCATTCAAAGTTTTCTGTACATCTATTGATTTGAGAAATTTGTTTTTGGCTAGAGGCGCTCGAGATTATGCATTACCAAAATCACCTTACTTGATTCGCGAAATGGTTTTAGATTACGCACAAAAAATGTGGGATAAAATGATGCAGGATTATATAAATTAAAAGATGGAACAAGATTTTGCTAAACTCTAGACGAATGGGCATCTTCAAGAAACCAATGTTATTTAAATATGAATGTCCATGGCAAGAAACAGTTTTGGAATTTAGGTTTAGTACCTGTTGAAAGACGTTTCCCTACAGGGAAATGCATTACGGCTCTGAAAACCACATTGCAAGACAACAATCTTAATATCAATAAAGATATTACGTCTATAACAACTCATGGGGCTGCTGTGATGCAACAAATTGGATGGCTTTTACCATGTAATCAGCAGTTATGCTTTGCACATGCAATACATTTAGCTGTAATTGATGTTCTGTATAATAATTCGAATACAAGTGAATTGGTGGCTCACACATATACAAAAAATGTTAGTGTAGAAGATCAAGTAAGTGACTTCGATAAATCGGATGAGGAATACATCGAAGATGAAAATGTTGGCTTGATTGAACAAACTTATAATGAAGCTGACCTTGTTGAGACTGAAGAACTTGGATTTAGTTTTCTCATTAAAAAAGTTCATTCAAATGTAAAAAAATTTAGTTTTTCGAGAACATCAAATGATATTCTTCAAGTATACGTGAAACAAGAATTTGGAAAAAAATTGAAACTTATTATGGACACTAGAACTAGATGGAATAGCTTAGTTGAAATGCTTGAAAGGTTTATCAAGCTAAAAAGCTGTGTTAGAAAAGTACAGATTGACATAGCATCTGATATTGTTATTTTAGATGCTGAAATTTTGTCGATTAAAAACATTATCTCTGTACTTCTCCCAATAAAGCTTACTATTGAAGCCCTTTGTCGAGAAAATGCAAATCTGCTTTCTGCTGATGCGGCATTTCCTTTTATGCTTGAGAATTTCAGTACTGATGAACTTTCATTAAAATTAAAGAAGAAATTAGAAGACCAAATGAGCCAAAGATGAACTAATTAGTCAGGAACGCTTGAGTATTTACACTATGGTGGAAAAAGTGAGATTGATGCACCTTTCACTAGACCATTGAAAAAAAATAATAGCCAAAGTTATTGAAAACTTTGCACAAAGATTGATATTTAACACCAACATGGAAACTTCCTCAGGCGAGCAGTCAGAAGCTGACAATGTGATAGAAGTGATGTTGGAAAAACAAACTAAGCCCTTAACATTAATGCAAAAGTTGGAGAACAAAATTTGATTGAATTTATCGTCCAACATAACATCCAACTCAACTCAACAAATAATAAATAGGAGCCTAATTTTAAAAATTAAATCTGAAATGAAATTCTTTGAAGAACGTAGAACTTTGACAGACTCAAATACTTTGTTATGAACGGCGTGGCAAATATTAGAGTCCGTCTACTCATATTTGATTTTGATTGTGCCATCAAGCGTGGCGTCTGAGCAAGCCTTCTCAATTGCTGGTAACTTTTGTACAAAAGTTAGAATGAGACTCGAAGATGCAGCTTTAAGAGATCTTTGCTTCCTCAAGGCATATTTTAGGCAAATAAAACAATAACTATATGTTTTTTATTATTAAATGATAATTCATATTGAATGTTTCTGTACTAATTGAATTTGGTATAAATTTATGTTCCATTTTTATTTTTAAAGAGTATTTTTTATGCAATAAATAACAATGAATTATCTCAAGTTATTTTTATTATTTTTATAGACATAAAAAAATTTAAAATATTTTCGAAATTTGACCAAATTCTGAAAAAATTTAATTTTGAATTCTGATTTTTTTTATTTTCGTTAAAATTTGCATTCCCTATGTTTATCCTTAAAAATGATTACTTGGTCATTTCATTACTGAAACTGGCTACATATAATTATTCACTAAAAGCCAAGGATTCATTTTTTAAATAAAAACATATACTTTTATCTTATTGGGATTATTTTTTTCGGCATTGCTTTTTCAAAAAGAGTTTATAATCCAAACTTGCAACAATAAATCTTGAAAATTTCTTGAAAAAAAAAATTTCTTAAAATAAGTTTTTTATTTGTTATCTATTTAGTGAAATTTTTGAGTTTTCAAATAAATAAATAGAGTACATAACACATTAATTTGTAACTAAAGTGTAATTAGTGTTTCCAATAATAACTTTGTTCCATTTTTAGATTGAGCACCTTTTCTTATGACTGGTTTGTGAAAGTTTTAATACAATGTTCTGAATGTTGATTGTTTTCTGAAAGCTAAAATGAAGTTGCGTTAATCTTCATAGCATTTACTAAGAGCTATATAATAATAAAACAATGTTATTGTTTAAATTGCTTCCTTTGATACTTTTTATGTTAAAATAATTTTTTTGTAATTTTTTTTTCACAAAAAAACTTAAAATATTGCAAATTATATGAATTAGGAAAGCAAGATGAAGGAAGTGAATCCAAAGAACTGATGATCGAGGAAAAAAACTGGACAAATAAAATTTTTTAGAGCACTTAGGAACAGTCTCATTAAAAGGATGAGACTTAATAGAATGGCGAGTAACACAAGAATAAACATTATTAGATGGTACAAGAGACACTAGCTCTTTAGAGCAGTGCCAATTATATTATTTATAGAAAAGAGAAAGAGAAGCAACATTACGACGATGAGATAATGGTTGGAGGTTAACTGCAAGAGCAAGTCCAACTATATTTACAATGCGTTTTTGCACCTAATAGAGAAAGGGCATTGTCTATGTGAGAAAGGGCATCGTTTATGAGAGAAAAGATACCATTGGAAGATCGGCCCCAGATATGGTAACAGTATTCCATACAAGACGGATTTAAGATTTATAGAGATAAAGAATAGAATCCAGAGTAAGAAAGTGGTGAGCAGAAAAAAGAGATGCAACCTCAGAAGATGCTAATTTTGCAATTGACTTTATATATGGTTTCCAAGAAAGATTGGAAGTAAGATTTAACTGTTTTTTTATATATTTCTGTTATCTTTTATATGCGAATGGAAACCATTTATACTTTGGTGATTATGATCCAGATGATTTCTATTTGCTATAAGTATCTTTTTAGCACAAACAACAGCTATAATAATTATTTGATTGCAAAATTCGGAATTAAAAACAGTTGAATTGAAAGATTTTACTAAGAGTTTGTAACAGAAAAGCTCCTATAAGATATATCAAATAGAGAGAGCTAACGTATTTGACACAACTAGGACTTGTGACCATAACTAAGTTTCTGTGTCCTCTTTTTCTTTTTATGAGAAGGTTTTATTTTATAATAGCCTTAAGTTTCCAAAAACACCGCGAAAAATGTTACACAACTGTCATCTATGTTAAACTTTTATGTAAAAAATATTGAAGTTAATAAGTATAGAAATGGTTGGCGTTGAATAGAATTATCAAGACCCATACTATTATTTAGTAAAATAGTATAAAGTGTAGGAATAATTAGTGCTGATACAATTATAACAATTATAAACTGATTTATGTCAAATAAAACTTGTATACTTTCATAAATACATTAATTATATTTTTTTATGCATTGTTCAACATAAATCCACAACATTTAATACCACAGAAAAACATTTTAACAAAAAACACAAATTTGAACCAAAACACATTTAATTTCAAACATAAAATTACAACTCTATACCTGGGATAATATTGACTCATACATACATATATTTGATTGTTATATTCATCCCAATATATTCCTCGCCCATAGCTTTCTATATATTGAAGTAGATAAAAAAATATACTAACAGTGTAAGCTGTAAAACAAGTTTAATTGTGTTCATAAAACAAATAAAAAAAAACCTTTAAGAATTTGTTGATTTTGACTGACTGGTATTTTTGGATTGTTGAAACATTCAACTTGCTTTTGAAATGTTCTAACTATTCTCTCACGTTTTTCTGTTTCAACTTGGAGTGACAACATTAGTGGAATTTCTAATGTAAATACACCAGAGATTGGGCACAACGAGTTGTTATAAGTTGCAGTAAAATTGTAATTAAATGAATCCAAGTAAGTAAAATTTCCGTTGAACTAAACAGATCAGGAAAAAAAAAATCATTTAATATCATGAAAAATTGTTTTAGTAATAAGATAAAAAGCAGTGATAACAATCTCATTGTTTAAAGACATAAAGACAATGGTGTATAAAAATATATAACATATGTAATAATATACTATTTCTATGCAATAAAGTATAAATTATGTATTTAAAAAAAAAAAAAAAAAAAATTAAATAAAAAAAAAATACAGAAAAAAATACAGTCCATTTTATGAACATAAAAATTTATTTAGTCATGTGGTTTTAAACTTATAAAACTTTTTTATTATATTTTTTAATCTTATACTTTTTATTTAAAAAACTTTACAGAGAAAAAATGTTTTGTTAAATCTTAAGAAATACTTTCCTAATCTTTGCTTTTAAAAAAACTCTTGCTAAATACTTTATGAGAAACTCTTTGCTTCGATTTTTTGATGAGAATTCTATACAGTTTTAGCTGATTTTCCACAACTACACTAACTTAAGTAGTTTTTTTTCAATTTGACTATGGTATTAAAACTTTATTTTTGTTTTTCCACTTTTAAAGATGATAATGATAATTAGTGGTTATGTGATCAAGAAACAATAAATAATAAACAATAAACAATAAATAAATAATAAAAATATTTAATAACTGTTTACAACTTTTAAAATATTTAATAACTGTTTACAATGAATTAAAGCTCTATTATAGCCATTTTTTAATGCATTTTTTTCAAAAAAATTTTTTACTTGGATAATAAAAATAATAAAAATACTTTATGTGAAATTCATATTATTTTATTAATAACTTTTATATATTAAACTTTGCAGAGAAAAAATGTTTTGGTAAATCTTAAGACATACTCCTAATCACGACTTTTAAAAAAAACTCCAAACTCTTGCTAAATACTTTATGTGAAATTCATAACACTTTGTTAGATACTTTAAGTAAAATTCATAACTCCTTGTTAGGTACTTCATTTAAAATTCTAAACTCTTGCTAGATACTTCATGTGAAGTTCCTAACTCCTTGCTAGATATTATATGTTAAATTTTTAAGTTTTGCAAGATGCATTATATAAAATTCCTTACTCTTTGCAAGATAATTTATAGAAGTTCTAAACAATTTTTCCACAATTACACCAACTTATGTTGTTCCTTTTTAATTTGTTTTTAGAAAATTTTCCACTTTTAAAGATAATAGTGATAAATAGTGGTTATCTGATCAAGAAACAATAAATCAAAGTCTGTTTTGCCATAAAAATAACCTTATGACTTGTGTTTACTTCACATTGTTATTTTGTTAGAAAATAAATAGCTTAAGAAATATAGTCACATCAACATTTTCAGCGGAAGCAACTGCAGATATTTTAAGTAAAATGCACAAATGTGTAGCTATGTAAATAACTTTTTTAGATACTAATTTACCAAAAAAAATTTGGTTGAGTTAAGTTACTCATGTTCCAACAAATAACAAACTAATAAGCAATTGATATATTAAAAAAAATTACTTCAATTCAAATCTTATAAACTATTGATTATTATTCAAATAGATCCAGAGTCTTATAATAACATATATCTATTTTTTCCTTTTCTTTTGGTTTCTGTTATTTAGGCCAACAATTAACCTAAGTTAAAATCATCCTGAGGTTTAATACAGTAAAATTTTAATTCAAATTAACTATAACTAAATTCAAATTTTTTATACTTAGTTACTTAAAAAATATAAAAAATAACTTACTGAATACTTAATTCGATTGGCTTGAGTCCTAACAAAGCCTTGAATAACACTATCAGATGTAAACATAAAAAATGGTGGCAAGAAATATTCAAACTCCAAACTAACATTTGATGGTTTTATGAATGTTGGATAAATTTGTAAGTTTAGTGAAGTCAAATTTCTAAAAGTAGAAACTAAAAATTTAAATTAAAATTAAGAACAGTAAAAACAAAAAAACTTTTTTTTTTTAACTTATTTTTAAATGAGTTTAAAAATGAGAAGAAAAAAAAATTAATAAAATTTAAAATATTTATATTCAAAATATTTTTCAAAAATATTTTTATCCCAATTATAACTTCTTATTTAATCACGAAAAGTATTGAACTTCTGAAACTTTCAACATTTTAATGGCAACCAAAAAAATTTAATTTTTAACAAAATTCAAACATACCCTTGCATAAAAACTGTGTTAAAAACATTCCACAATGGAGCTAAAATATATCATTAATACAGTAACTATCAACAATTACTATTTAAAAAAAAAAAAAAACCTAAACTATTATTGAAAAACATTGATAAAATAATATCATAGAAAACAAATGAACAAAACTTTGCTAGTTGTGGCCCTAGAAGACAAAAAGAGGGGTGCTATTCATTCATTTTTTTTTCTAATCATTTTTATCTAAACTTTATTGTTATCATTATTATTTTTAGATATTTAGATATATAGATATTTTTAGATGTTATTATTATTATTATTATTATTATTTAGATGCCATGTTAACTTTAGAATTTTTGGAAAACTTAAAGAAATTCAATCATGCCCTTGTAACCAATCATAACCTATTCTTAAAAACATATGATAAAAAACATTTGATAGGTATAAATAATTTTATTTAATACATAAAAATTTAAAAAGTGACATTGACAAAACTTTTTATTTATATTTTATTGTTAAATTCAAAAACTTAAAAAAGACAATAGATAGACAATAAAGTTTATCGACAATTATTTTTGTCTATTTCTCTATGATGCTCATAAAGAAATAGACAAAATAATTGAAAGACCTACCCTATTATAAATGACCAAATAAATGCTAAAAAAAAAACATATAAATAAACTAAACAACAACAATCTCATTGTTTAACCATTGATGGATGCTTCAACATATTTTGTAATATCAATTAAAATTTAAAAAAATGCCATAACAGAAACATGTCCAAATCAGTTGAATTGAAACATGCATGTTAAACTTAATTGTTGAACCTACCATTAATACACCACCATTTTATGTTTCAATATACCATTATTAAAAGTTTTATTTACTAATAAATAACTCAATTTCAATACTTTTCAATAATTCAATTCCAACAGTTTACCAGTAACTTTTATTTATCAATAACTTTTATTTATCAATAACTTTTATTTATCAGTAACTTTTAAAATGCATCTATAACATCATAAAGAAAAAAATTAAATATAATTCTATAATACCATATAGAATAAATGCTTTAAAAAAAACATGAATAGATACCTCATGCAATACATTATACTTTAGGTTTAGTGTGGATTTTAATGTTCATTTGCTTTGTAAAAATTTTTAGCCATTGAGATAAATAAGCTAGTCAATAACATCAGAAAATATTAAAAAATTAAGGAAAAAAAAAATTGACATTGTTATTAGGTAAAGCATTTGAATATCTTAAAGTGAAATAAAAATTTGAATATCCTAAAGTGAATGTCCTAAAGTGAAATAAACCTTATTTACACAAATTTATTGGAAAAAAGATGAAAACCAAAACATTATTGGCAACAAGAATTGCAAAATCAAAAAACATTTTAAACTTTTTGACATTTGAAGTTTTAGTTATCTTATGACACATCTTAAATTTAATCTTAGACTTAAAAAACTTTTATGACATGATAGTATATTATTATTGTTTCAAACTTGCGAAACTTTTGTAAACCTGCTAAATTTATAAAATCTGAAATTTAAAGTACATATAGTTAAAATAATATTTATGCTATTTTTAAAACAAACAAAACTGAATAGATTTTTATCATGCATAGACACTTAAAGTTGTTTTTTCTTTAAAAATATTTAAAAAACAGTAAAACACAAATTATTCTTATTTTCATAACTTTACTGACAACTTTTCTTAACTTTACTGACTTGCATAACTCATAAACAATAACTAGAGCAAAGTTAAAAATGTGTCAGAATGTTAAATCAAAATATGTGATTGTATAAAAAAAGCAGGAGTCTAAAACAACAAGATTTTCTATTTATATAAAAATCACTTTTTTCATAACTAGTTTTTTTTACAGAAAAAAATAGTTTAAAACAGGTTTTATAAATCAATTCTCTAAAATTTAAAATAAATTGTGGTCAACACTACAAATATGAAAATCTCTTTACGAATGTTAAAAAGATATTACAGATCAATTAATTCAGTTTATATAGAAAAAAATTTGTAACAAATAATTAAAGTAGTAAATATTTAATTGCAATAATTTAATTTTTCAAACTTTTTTTATAGTAAGCTTGCTTGAAAAGAAAATTTGATACCAGCCGCATTTAAAACTCTTGATTTATGGGTAGCATAGATGTGTGAGATATTTAGTTATGGTATTTATGATACTTAAGTGGTATAACTATTATAGTCACATATGAGCCATATGTGACAAACACCTAAGTAGTATAAATATTATAGCCACACATGGCCCACATTTACGCTATTCTATAAAGTGAGTGCAGCTATCATTTAATGACACATGTTGTTCACATCAATTTTTCTTGTCAGATCCCTAATGAATGGAGATTTGACAAGAAAACTTGCTATATCCTCTGTATATGCCAATATTATACATTATATATACACACATAACCTTAATATGTAAAAACTTTATAACAATATGTAAAAGTTTTTTTATATTATTTTTCTTTAACTTTTTTAGAGACAATAAATTTAAAAGTTAAATTTCTTTATAAACCTAAAATTAATTTTGTTATAACTATAAAACTATATTGTAACCATAAAAACAAACAAAGTAAAAATTAATAGTAAAGAATCTTAAAGTCTAAAGAAAAAGGTAGAACAAAATTATTAATCAGCTTTCTTAGTTAGTCAACTTAAAGCTTTCTTAGTTAGTCAACTTAAAGCTTTCTTAGTTAGTCAACTTAAAGCTTTCTTAGTTAGTCAACTTGAAGCTTTCTTAGTTAGTCAACTTAAAGCTTTCTTAGTTAGTCAACTTAAAGCTTTCTTAGTTAGTCAACTTAAAGCTTTCTTAGTTAGTCAACTTGAAGCTTTCTTAGTTAGTCAACTTAAAGCTTTCTTAGGTAGTCAACTTAAAGCTTTCTTAGTTAGTCAACTTGAAGCTTTCTTAGTTAGTCAACTTAAAGTTTCCTTAATTAGTCAACTTAAAGCTTCCTTAGTTAGTCAACTTATAGCAACTTATTTTAAACAAAAAAAAATTACCAATAAATATGAATAAGCATCAAATCTGTTGATACTTACTACAATACTTAGTAGACTGATATTTCAGAAACTTCAAGAAACACAAAACAAACTATTAAATATTAAATTATGATCACAAGAAATAAAGCATATTTCTACATTGACAAAACTAAATAAGTTTATTGTAAATTCAATAAAAAGAATCTTAAATAGACATATAGTTGCGTAATATAATAAATAGACAGAAAGTTGTGTAATATAATAAATAGACAGATAGTTGCATAATATAATAAATAGACAGAAAGTTGTGTAATATAATAAATAGACAGATAGTTGTGTAATATAGACAGATAGTCGTGTAATATAATAAATAGACAGATAGTTGTGTAATATAATAAATAGACAGATAGTTTTGTAATATAATATATAGACAGATAGTTGTGTAATATAATATATAGACAGATAGTTGTGTAATACAATATATAGACAGATAGTTGTGTAATATAATAAATAGACAGATAGTTGTGTAATATAATATACAGACAGATAGTTGTGTAATATAATATATAGACAGATAGTTGTGTAATATAATAAATAGACAGATAGTTGTGTAATATAATAAATAGACAGATAGCTGTGTAATATAATAAATCTGAGTTGCAATAAAAATAAAATTTTCCAAAAAAAAACATTACTGTGCTCATAAAATGAATGTACATAAAAAGTCTGAGTTTAAAGACATAGCAAACTAAGTTATGTAGGATATAATTTCAATTTTCTTGTAGCTTATAAGTGCTATTTTTTTCTTTTTTTCTTGGCTATTCTATTTTTACTCATTTTTATATTTTTATACCTTTATATACATAACATTGTTTTTGTTCTGTATAGCAATCATCACCCAGGTATCTTGTTCTGTTAGTAAACCCATAGCCATTTGATGTATTGCAGATCGACCAGTTGCTCCATTGTAAGAAAGAACCTACAGTACCATAAAATTTAATTAATACTGAACATTAAACTTAATTGTTTATAAAAACTAGATTTAAGTATAAAAAAAATCTGTTTAACACTAATTAATACAATGACTAATAAAGTTTTAATACAAGTACATTTTAATACAAGTCTTTTTAAAAAAAATGTAGCCAAGTTAATAATTAATAATAAAGATGTAACAAAGTTAATACATGCTAATACAGAATTAAAAAAGTTATTATTTAGTAATACAGAGATAACAAACTTAATACATACTAAATATGTATATATATGTAATAATAATATATATAAAGAATATGTGTGTAGCAGTACTTTGAATTTAAAAACCTTAATAGGGTATTTAAAAAAATGTGTTAAATTATTTTGTTATAATAACATAATTTAATTTTTAGTCTTAAATGAAAAAGCATTTATAATTTTATTTTGAAAATTAATAGACACCAATGTTTTTGTATGAATAAAGCAACATTGCTTATTTATAAATCATAAATAAAACAAACATTTGCAAGATATGATAGAAGAATAATACCTAATAATTTTCTTTTCAATATAAACAAAAGTTGCATGAATATATTAATTATTTGGTAAACATATTTGGCCCCTGAGATTAGGGACCTACATTTAAAAAAAATTTTTATTATCTTGATTCTTGTATTTCAAAAGATAAATTAAAAATAACCAATAAATCTTTTTAGTAATTTTTTTTTTCTTCCTTATACTGTCTAAAAACAAAAATAATTTTACAGTCTACAAAAAAACTGACAAACTTGGTATAGCAAATTATAAATTTACACTATATATGCATTTAAAAGTATAAAATAAGAACATTACTTGATAAAACTGATTGATTGTTGGCAACAAAAAGGTTTTTTATTGAGCCATTCTGTGAAACATCCAATGGATTTGAAGCGTATACTATAACGTTTTTAAAACTTTGAACTTGTGTGTTGATTATAGATACAATGTAAACATTGTTGACTTTAATTCTGTATAAATAACTTCCATTTAGAAATAACTGACTGATCTCGATTTTTGACCATTGATTTAGCGGAAGTGCATAATTGCGAAATATGAAATCATTACCATTAATAAGAGCTGAAATTTGAAGAACTCCAAGTTTATCAAGCCAGACTCCTGGATAGCCATTTCTAATATTATCAGAATCATTAATGAAATGAATAATGCTACTTAAACTATTGCTGAATGAGTATGGAATAAAATCAAATGATATTATAAATTCTGTATCCAGTATTGGCATTTCAGTAATATTTTTTGCATTCTCTAAAGAAGTTGGGGTGTCCTCAATGACATAATTAATCATCTGACATGAATCTGAAAAAAATATTTAAAGCAGCATATATAAATATTCCTATAGTTTGACATTGTAATTTACCGTTTGTGGTAAAAAAGGCTCTTAATGACTTTTTGGCTTTAAAAGTGACAAAATCAAATACACTTTTTGTAAAAACCATAAAACTTAATTGACAAAACTTAAAATTTATTACTTTTTAAAAAACCACAAAAACACAACTTTATAGACTGGGAAGCTTTTATTTTTTTAATAAAATAAAAATAAAAACATTTTGAATATTTTTATTTTTATACTGATAACATACATCGACTGATGAACAGGTAAAACATGCAAGTAGTGCTACTACATCAACTGACAAATAGGTAGAGCATGGAAGGAGTGCTGCTACATCAAATGACTAACATGTAGAATATGCAAGGAGTGTTGCTACATCAACTGAGAAATAAGTAGAACATGAGGGAGGGTTGCTTCATCAACAGATAAATAGGTAGAACATGAAAGAAGTCCTACAAAATTGACTGATATGAATTAAATTTTTTTTCTTCGAGTTTGCAAACAATTTCCGGTCTTCTAAATTAATTTTTTTTTTAAACAGAAAGTTTACTTTTTATAATAAAAATTAAAGAAAACCAAGCAAAAGTGTGTGATAAAACACAGTGTTAAATAAAAAAATTTTTTTTTCATTTAACACTGTGTTTTATCAATAAAGACTCATCAGAAATGAATGATCAAATTAATAAAACTTCAATTTATACCAAAAATTAAATTACAGGAAGTCGCAAATGTCTTACTGTACTGTACTGTAACTTTCGTACTGTAAGTGTTTTCACACATTTGTGGAATTTGCTGACGCAATTATAAACAGAATTCTTTAGAAATTACTTATGCTTTTTAAAAAAAAATGTTTTTGAAAAGAGGGATTTAATGTAACTATTATTTGAGCTCATTTATTTTTATAGTTTGTTAGGAGAAACTTATTTTCGTGCCTATATTTAAAAATTAACTCAGATTTTTTGTTTAATAAACACTCTTGGTTTGCATGAGTAATTATTTCAAATTTTTCTTGTTAGGCATAGTATGCATTTTTTGGAAATCTTGTTATATGCAGGCGCTGTTTTAAGGATGGACAAATTCAGTATAAAATCATCTATATTTTTACCTTTTAATTCCCATATATATTTTGACAGCATGGTGTCTTTTGAATACTTTTTATTTTTGAAAGATTGCTTATGATTGGCAAAACGTTTTTTCCATTCACCCTCTGTTATGCCAATATATTGTTTATCAGGTACATTCTTAGAGGAAACAATACATTTATGTACCACATTTTTGATAAACAACTTCCACTCATTGAACAATTATTTTTTTGTTTACAATTACAATTTATTTGTAGTTTTTTCATTTAGGATTTCTTTTTTGTTTAACAAAGCATTATTGTGAGCTTTTATAATTCTTTCCATATTTTTTGTGCAACTGTAGCTTACTTTAATTGTATTTCGATTAAAAATTTTATGTAGTTATGTAGAGTGTGGGAAATGCTTATTGATCAATTTTAAAAACACTTTTCCTATGTTAAAGGAAACATTTTTGTATATGTTGAACCAAATTACATTTCTAGTTCTATTTTGCTTTTTTAAATTCTTTTTTTCAGGGTCAAATTTTAGTTCAAAATTTTCAAAACCACTTTTTTTAAGGGCATCTTCAAATATTCATTTAGAGAAATTAAATACATTTTCATTAGAAGAATTTTGGTTTAGCCTGTTATTAATTGAAATCGGGATTTGGTTTAGAAATAGGGGTGGATGATTTGAGTTAATATTAATATGCAATAATTCATCATTTGCTTTTTTAAAAGGTTTATATGAATTTTCAGAGAGGTTAAATGTGACATCAAGAAAGTTCACAACTCTTAAATTTATGTTTATTTCGATTTGAAAACTAATGTTTTAAAATAATTTTATATCTTTTTTAATTTTATTGAGCTGTGGACCAGATTTTTTATGCATCACTATTAAACCATTGTCGCGATAAAGGCCTAAATCTTTTATATTGATTATTTTACTAGAGAATGTTTTTCTATAGATATGAATTTAAAGAAGAGCTTAGGTTGATTTCTATACAAAAATCAGTAACATATGAAGACATTTATTTGAAGATTTACTAGATATATAACTAAAAATACTGAATACAGAATATATAACTAAAAATACTTTCTTTTAATAAACTTGTATCTACAGTTACTGAATTGATTTAACTGGTTTGAAAAATGAACTGGTTTGAGGGAGAAAATTAAAAAAAAAAAAAAAATTTTTTATTGTATCATTCATTACAAAGAACTGTGTAAAAACTACTTAGCTGAACATATAAAATAATGAACAGATGATGTCAATCTTTTTGTACGTTTTTAGACTTGTACATCCATTAAACTTAATTTTCATCTATTTGATGAAAATGAAAGAACTTAATGTTCAGCAGCTACCTAAAAAAATCTAAAAAGTTATGAAACAAGATTTTAAATTATGGATCCAAGATTTCAAAAAATTTGAACTATGAAGTTTGATTTTGTTCATCTCAATGTTAAATTTTAATAATAAAAAATGGAAAAAGAGCTGCAAATAAAGTTAATTAAACCTCAGTTGCGATTAGTTGTGATGTTCTTTAAAAAAATTGTAAAGCTTTAAATATATTATTGAAATAAAAACTTTGCAAAACCGGTTTTAGGCAGAAAAATAAAAAAACCATGAGTTGTAATATAAATGAAATTTTCTAATTTAAACAACATTTTCAAATCAATAAAAAATATTTATCAATTTAATTTGTTCTTTAATATTTAATTCTTGTTATACCTTTATATACATAACATTCCTTTAGATCTGTATAGCATTCTTCACCCAAATATCTTGTTCTGTTAATAAACCCATATCCACTGGATGTGTTGCATCTTGACCAATTGCTCCATTGTAACAACGAACCTACAGTTATATATTAGACTGAATTATTTATACAAATATTAGTTTTCAGTAGAAAGAAACAAAAAATAAAAAAGTTAATTGAGTAAGTAATAAAATTAAAACCTTTTTTTAATAAAAGTCTGTCTAATACAACTATTGCTTAATAAAAGTCTTTCTAATACAAATATTGCTTAATACAAGTCTTTCTAATACAAATATTGCTTAATACAAGTCTTTCTAATACAAATATTGCTTAATACAAGTCTTTCTAAAAAAATATTGCCTAATATTTAATAATAAAGGCTTAATACATACTAAAAAGAATTAATACATGCTAATACAGAGGTAAAAAAGTTAATATTTAGTAATACAGAGGTAACGATGATAATATTAATTAAAACATAGATAACAAGGTTAATACTTAGTTATACAGAGGTAACGATGTTAATATTTATTAAAACATAGATAACAAGGTTAATATTTAGTAATACAGAGGAAACAAAGTTAAAATTTATTCATACAGAGATAAAAAAAGTTGAAATTTATTCATACAGAGATAAAAAAAAGTTAATATTTATTCATACAGAGGTAACTAAGTTAATAATTAGTAATACAGAGGTAACAAAGTTAATATTTAGTAATAGAGAGATAACAAAGTTAATACATACTAATACAGAAGTAATTTCTATATATAGATATTATTGAACAACACTTTTTTAAAAATATTTTTAAAGCTGATATACCAATATTAAATGAGTATTGCTTTTAAAATTAAAATAATTAATAAATAACAAAAAAAAAGTAATAAAAAACTAATTAAATAAAAATTGTTTAACCATGTGACTAATTATCAATTAACAGTAAAAAGAGATTTTTTTTTTGTTAAAACATAGTGCTTGTTGAAAAGTAAAAAATATAGAAGTTATTAGTTGTTAATTAAATGATCTTCAAGAACTTATTTGGCATTTTACATTAACTTTATATATAATTTTGTATTGAATGATATATCTGTTTTATTGACAGTTATGTTCATGCCATTAAATGAGAAATGGGGTCTATTGTTTGAACTTTATCAGGTACATGATGTTTGTAAATAGACAATGCTTTAAAATTTCATTTAAAATAAACATTCATCATACTTGTACCTTAATAGGTGTGATTTACTCCATAAGCATCCTATACTAATAAGTAATAATTTAAAATAAATATAGTTTATTAACTGATTTAATAAACTTGCCTTTCTTGTACTCTAAATAAAAATTCGGAATAAATTTTATTAAATAAAATGTGAGTTCTACCTTTATTAGCATTTAGTTTTATTAGATTACACCCCCCATATACATATTACACCCCCCATATACATATTACACCCCCCATATACATATTACACCCCCCATATACATATTACACCCCGCATATACATATTACACCCCCATATACATATTAATTTTTTCACAAGTTCTGGTTATTACTTTTTCTGGCATAAATTAGTAATTACTCTGATACAACCTAGTGATTGCTTTAATTTATTCTAACTACAACATAAAAGTTTAGTTTATTCTAACTATAACGTTATCTAACTATAACATATAAATCTAAATATAATCATTAAAGCTTAATGAGACTGAAAAAAATTTCAGTCATTAAACCAATATAAACCTTTCTTATTAAAACTTTGAGTTTAAAAAATGATTAAATGTCATAAAAACTATTACATAAGATTGATGACCAAAGTGTAATTGAACAAAAAAAAAAAAAGTTTGTATTACTTTTGATCTCAAAAACTTTCTAATATATGTGATAATTGTAAATTAATCTAAATCAAAATTCTTAATAAATGTCATTAAACATAAAACAGTATTTTCTTTTTTTTTTCTTCTTATTATTCTAACTATAAAATTTGTTGTTATGATTTGTTCCCAATAAGCTTCACTAGTTTTTACGCAATTTTTCTCATTGACACTTTACATCATTTCTAACAAACATACATCATTCACGTTGTTACAATTTAACCACAATGGTATTACATCCACGATTTAAAAATCCAACAAATTACCAAATACTTTTATTATATTATGACTTTGCAAATGATTGGTTAAAAAATAATAACCAATAAATTTTAGAGACAACATCAATACATTCTACATTCTAATAACTTGATAGTTTAAAAAAATAAATTTTTAGAAATTAAACAATCAAGTAAAATACACTGACTATAGCAACTTAAGCATAATAAAACTAATTCATTAAAAAAAAAAAAAAACTCAGTAATCAAAACTCAGTAAGTAAATATTCCCATCAATTAATTTACTGAGCATTTAAAAAAAATTTATTTTCAATATGCTCACTTTCAAGAAGTAAATAAATTAAAAGTGAACTACTATTTAAATTTGGAATTTAAAAAACTATTTTTTCCACTAAATTTGAACATTAAACAAAGCAGAGAATAAAGATGTGATTTTAAAGAGCAATTAAACTTGTTTCTCCGCGCAGCGGCCTTGTTTGTCAAGGTTCGTGTTTCTGAGTTATAGAGTTGAGAGAGGGCTATAACCACTATTAAGTAACCTCCTCATCTGTAGTGGCTTTATCGGCCTTGAGAAGGTGAATAACAGTTAAAAAGTTTTCAACCATACAAGTCAGGAAGACATAAAGAAGCGAGAGAATCTCAAAGCATTGATATTCAAGAAAATAAAATTAGATGAATTAAGATATGTGAAACTAATTTTATTAGGCATAAAGGAGCAGTTGCAGTAAAAGGATGAGAATGAACACAAGTCTAATCATTGTAATTTATAATGTTTGTTAATTTTTTACCAAACTAAAAAAGCTATTTTAATTATTAAATCAAAAACAACACATCAAGCAACTTACACAACACAACTACACATTAAACAACTTACACAACACAACTACGCATTAAGCAACTTACACAACACAATTACACATTAGGCAACTTACACAACACAACTACACATCAAGCAACTTGCACAACACAACTACACATCAAGCAAATTACACAACACAACTACACATTAAGCAATCTAATTTAAAATTGTGACTACTCTGAAACTTAAAATCAAACTTTAAAAAAGGTTTTTTTAATTAATTTATATTTTAGCTTTTTGTTAGTTATCTTTCTAAAATTAAAGATATAATGATTAAAAAAAATAAAAATAAATAAAAAGTGAAAAAAAGTTAAATTGTCTAAAAATAGAATTAGTTTAGAGTCTAAAAAAATAAGCATTTAAAACTATTAAATAAGCACATTACTTGATAAAACTGCTTGATTGTTAGCAACAAAAACATTTTTTATTGAGCCATTTTGAGAAACATTCCACGGGTTCGAAGCATATAATATAACATTTTTAAAACTTTGAACTTGTGAGTTTATTTTAGATAAAACGTATATATTGTTGACACTAATTCTATACAAATAACTTCTATTGAAAAAAATTTGACTAATCTCAATTTTTGACCATTGATTTAATGGAAGCGCATAATTGCGAAATATGAAATCAGTACCATTGATCAGAGCTGAAACTTGAAGAACTCCAAGATTATCAAGCCAGACTCCAAGAAAACCATTTTTATAGCTATCATTAGTGAAATGAATAATACTGCTTAAACTATTATTAAATGAATAAGGAACAAAATCAAATGAAATTATAAATTCTGTATCCAGTATTGGCATTTCAGTGATATTTTTTGTTTTCTCTAAAGCAGTTGGGATGTCCTCTATTACATAGTTAATCATGTGACACGCATCTAAAAAATATTTATATCAGTGAATACATGCATATACATTTATATATTTAAGGTATAAAGCATAAATGAGAGCTGCATACCAACTAAGTTTTTTCTTTGTAACATGTATGTATGTCTGTATGTATGTATATTTGTATATATGTGTATCTGTATGTATGTATATATATATATATATATATATATATATATATATATATATATATATATATAAATCCTTATATAGTAGTTGAAAGAGACTTTAATGGTAAAAAAAGTCTTTTTCAACACTTTATTTTAACATTTAAGCAACATTAACAGTTAAGCTTTGAAAGTATATTTTAAAAATATAAAAGTCAAAAAGTCAATTTAATGCTGTTTAAAAGTTAAAGCAATTAAAAAAATGCGGAAGTACATTAGGTTTTATTGTTTTTTAAAAAGCCGCAATAAAAATGACTAGAAAGTTTTTTTAATTAATAGTGTTTTTTTTTCCTTTTTTTTATCATTTAATAATATTTTTAAAACATGCCAGTGTTGCTATATTGACTGACAAAGAGGAAAACATGTGAGTAGTGTTGCTTTTTTTAAATGTAAAACATGCACAGTTAAAAAAAGTCTCTTAAGATGTAAATTTTGTTATCACCATTATAAACAACTTTTAAATGTCATTTAAAGATTAAAAACGTTAAAAACATTTTTTTTTTAATTCATAACTATAACAACTTTAACGACTTAAATTATTTTTTTCTTGATTTTTTTTTTTATATTTTTACTTTTAATTTTTTTATTTTTAGTTTCTTTATTCTTTTATTTCTATTTTCATGTTCTTATATCAACTGATATAGCGATTGGCACAGTGGAGTGCTCATACAGCAACTGATATAGCTATAAATTCAGTGGAATGTAAATACACCAACTGATATAGCACAGTAGAGTGTTCATAGATAGAAAAACGTTTTGGTTTGAGCTGAAAAACTTTAATTTAAAGGAAAACAAAACTGTTTATTCTGGCTGTGCTTTTAATTGTCAAGTTAAAAGCAACATATTATAGAGAAAAACTTTCTCACAAACCTAAAGCCTCAACTTATATTTTTAATATGATGTCTTTAGTGTGGGTCTAATGTAACATTTATCAAAATATAATTCAAGTTGTGAAAATCGCATAGTTTTATATTCTACATTTTTTAGCATGGTTTTGTTAAAGTCAAAATGGCTCCCACAACCAGTACCTAAAATTGAAAAAAAATATGTATATATATAATATATATATATATATATACATATATATATATATATAATATATATATATATATATATATATATATAATATATATTTATATATATATATATATATATATATATATATATATATATATATATATATATATATATATATATATATATATATATATATATATATATATATATATATATATACATATATATATACATATGTATATATACATTTTTATATGCTTGATGCAAAACATCATATAGAAAAAAATTATTAGCAAAAGCACTTAGTAATCAACTCATAAAAGCTTAAATTTGTAGCTGTTTTCCTAAACAGCTACAAACCAAGCATCTAATTTAATTAAACGAAGTCTTTAACATTGCAATTTGCTTTCTCTCTTTGAAAGTTGAGTGATTTATTATATAATTGTGTGAAAATTGCAGGTTGTAGTAATTCATATCTAATTAAGATGAATCATCTATGTAACTAAAACATAAAAAAATATTGAAAAAATAGAAATTCTTGCGGAATTTCAAACTTTACATCTAGCAAAGTTACTAACTTTAGAATAGAATTTTTAAAAAATGTATATGCTGAAAAAAATTTATAATACTTTATATACTATAATTTTATACTTACTTTACTATTTATTAAACACTGGTATATATTTATATACTTTTAAACTCTAATTTTCTTCCAACAAGGTTGCAAGCAACCACTATTAAGTTATAAATTACTTTAAAATAAAGAATAAGTTAAAATACTAGGAAACGGTAAACTGAAGACTCAAAAAGTTGAAAGTTATATAAAAAAGGAAAACATGAAGATGGGTAAGAGTTATAAGGTGTTTTTGATGTGCAAGGAAAAAAACTGGATAAAAGTTTTTAAAGCATGAAAGGAAATATACAGTAAATGGATGCAACTTGTTAAATAAGAAACCAGACAAGAATGAGTTTTGGTTTATCATAGTAGAAATAATATATTGTAATAGTGATGTTTGTTTGAGCATTGGCCATGATAGTATTTGTAGAAAGAAGAATAAAATGCAACCTTACAACAATGAGAGAGTGGCTAAAGCTTGGCAGATAAAGCAGGTCTAATTACATTTACAATATGATTTTAGACTTTGTCTGAGAGTAAGAGGGTTGTTATTCATCAATATAGGAATACCAACAATATTGCAACATTTTTTTCCAGTAAAAAAACAAGCTTTGTTGTCTAACAAAAACTGTGGATTTTAAGACCAGAATTTAAATCAATAAGCCACTGCAAGCTATTGTAAAATATTGCAATATTTTTTTCCAGTAAATAAACAAGTTTTATTGTCTAAAAAAAACTGGGGATTTTAAGTTCAGAATTTAAGAAGAAAGATCAGATTAAAAATTGGCTGCTTGTTCTAAGCAATCAAAAAGTGAAGATTTTTTTGTCAAGACAAGAGTATAAAGTTGAGTTGTCAGCTTTAGATGTAAAATTTTCATGAAGATTGTTGTTGTAGATTAAAAACAATACAGAAGCAAAGATAGAATCTTGTAGTACTCTTAAAGTTAATTGAAATAAAGAGCGTAGGACTTCAAGAATAACTTCAATACTGCAGTTAGAAAAAAATAATTTAATAATCTTAAAACCTTTATATAAAGAAATTAACAGAGTGAAGACTAATTGTAAGATAGTTAGAGAGGTCAAAGCGTTTTCTAGAGTTTTGAAAAATTGGAACCACTTATTTAGGACTTTTCAAAAGTTTAGAGAGTTCTGGAGAACACTTTTAAAGGCTATAACAGAAATCTTATCTGGAGCACAAGCTGTAGAAGTGTTTAATTAAGAATTAAGCTTCAAATTGGAAGCTAGAGTGATTTGGATATTTAACAATGGGTTAATCTGTTTAACTGGCAGAAAGAGTATGACCATTAGATTCAAGAGTCAAATTGGAGTAAGAATTCTTTGCAAATAACTCTGCTTTATTCTGGGAGAAGTAAAAAGATCAGAACTATGAATTATAGATTAAATCTAAGACCTACTTAAGTTAATGACACTGTTGAAGACTAACAAAAAAGTCTCTAGAACCTAACATCTAAGATAAGATACAAGATTTAGTAAACCGAAAATAGCAGAGCTTAACATTAGACAGGACATTTTTACATTGGCTTCTTGGAATAATAAAAGGACATTTATTCTTAAGAGAGATGTTCTTGTAAAAAAAATGAAAAAAATGATTAATGTTTAATAAAGTTATTTAAATTTAGTAACTTCAGGTCTGTATTTAATGGTGGATATTAATTGCTTAAGAAAATTTAGTTAGTAAATAAGAAGGGTTAGTTAATACATGTATCAACTAACCAAACATGTTTTGTATTAACTAACCCTATTACCACCATTTTGTTTAACCTTTCCTATTTCAGGCATTTCAACTTATTTCCAAAGAATAAAACTAACCTGAAGTAAAAGTCATAAATATGTACTCCAAAAATGGGGTAGGTAATTACTAAATTACTAAACTACTGTCTAAATTACTTGGAATTACCAAATTACTAAATTAATGGAACTACTAAATTATTGTCAGGTCAGGTTATTCTTACTATCAGGTCAGGTTATCCTGCTACTGGTAACATGTAACCCTCGTACAACATGCTTCATGTCCTGCTGCCTTGTAGGATATGCTTTTTTAGGGAAAGGCTAGGAGAAGCCAATTCCGACTTAAAACATCTCTACCTTGGGACTCTTGGTTGAGGAAAGGCTAGAGATGGTGTCTCAATAAAAATACTCATCTTAGGCAGATATTAAATGCATCCCGCTACTGTCTTGTTGAAGGCCTCCTAGGCAAAGTCTTAAAGGGTAAATAGATTCAATCTGTTGACCGGCCTCACACCCCTTCTTCATCTATTAGGCTGGTGCAGATGTATTTTTAATATATTGTTTCCAGTTTAGGATGTTGAACGCTAGATCTTCTTGACTCAATGCATGGGTTTTGCTTGTGTTTCTGTTTTTATGACTAAGCAACTCATTCTATTATATCCTAAAGAGGGTACAGTTCTAAAACTCAGTTTTATGGTTCTGAGGCAGACTGGTGGTCAGGTTTCCCAAACTGTGGTAGCTCTTAGAGAGGCTGATTCCATCAACAGCTGAAAAATATCAGAGTGCTAACATTGCCATGCTGCGCATGGATGGTGTCCCTGTTCATACTTTTGGTGTGCATTGTTGAGGCCACATTTGGAGCCCTTTATTACAGCTTAGGGTTTATTAATAGTAATGAGGCAATTATTAGGACTATTAAATAGTGTACTGAGTACTATCTGTGCTTTGATTCAAGTTTTTTAAAAAATTTTAAAATGTACTTAAGTACCAAAAACTGTAAGACATAAAAAACCATCGTCATCAGCAAGTTCTTTAAACCTAACATTCACTAATATTCGTGGTCTTCTAAGTAACTTTTCTTCTATTAAGTCTTATCTCTTGCAAAGTTTACCAGACCTACTTGTTGCAAAGTTAACCAGACCTACAGACTTCTTTGTAGAGCTGTACGAGATTAGGTTTTTTAACTTTAACAAGATTACAAAAAATTTGATTGAGTTCAAGTTCAAGATCAAATTTGTTAAACTAGTGAAAGTGTAGATTCAATTCATTTAAAAATGTCATCATCAACAAACCATACTTATCCTAATGCTAAATGTCTACAAATTTTTATGAAGAAAGGTAAGTTCTTCTACATGCTCTGATAGAAGACTGCAGTGTTTAATAGAAACAATGTTCCCAGATGTTGAGTTCAGACGCTCTGAATTGACACTGGTCGCTGGGATTGCCAGAAGTGAATGAGCAAGCTTAGCAAGACAAGAAAATCGATTTTTATTTTGCCTCCACCATATCGGTGGACAGCCATTGTGCCCAATTGCCATATCTTTCAAGTATGTCTTCACGTAATCATCAAGCGCACTCGTACTTGACACATCAGCATCAGCAACATTGTTGTTGGTTGCAGTTGCCTTCATCATGATATCAAAGGATTCCCACAAGCCTGTTGATTGTGTTTTTAGTGTAGACTCTGTCACTGAGTTCTGAGACTGGACTGATTTTGGTCCAGAACCTGGTAATGTTGGAAGTTCGTTGAGTAATTCACGAAGCTTTGATAAGTTGGCTGCCAGCTTCTCAGGTTGCTTTCAGTAAAGTAACTTGTACCTGGGATCTACCAGTGTGCAAAATGCATCTAGCTGAACCTAATAAAATATTACAGAAACTGTTAAATAGTTCAAGGAATATAGATAATTAGATATTAATATATTAGTTAAGTATGACCATGGTTTGTAATGCAATTGAAGTTAAAGAAAGCTTCATGTGAAAATATGTAATTAAAAATAAGTGCGTGATTGATAATGACAGTAAATGTCAAAAAAAGATTGATAAAGCACCGAAATAAACACTTATATACTGAGTCTCAGTATATAAATAATTATTTATGTTACCTCGTCAAAAAAAGGAAACCTTTCTAAAGATGCCACAAGTCTCTGCGACAGTGAAATTCCAGAGCCTCTATATACAATATCACTGATGAAACCTTTTAACCATATTCAATGCTGCTCTAATATTACTACCATTGTCTTGAAGAATGTACATTGGTACTGCTCTTGGTAGTGACCAATTTTCAATTGACTTCAATTTTCAATTGATCTCAAGAGATTCTAATATTGCTTCGTCCATATGTGAAACAGCCACAAACGGTTTATTCTCCAGTGTATATGATTGTATTTAAAAATTAGCAGTTAAATATATCAAACAAAATGAAATATAGGAATCCAGTGCGCGAGAAAACCATGTCTGTGGAAAAGCAATAGGATGGCATGCCAACAAACTGTAGTAATGCAATCATTCATTTCTTGTTTCAAATTTTTAAACATAGTTGGCACAATACTGTGAGAAAAAGTGGTTCTGCTCGGAATATAACCAATTTCATAAGTGCCTGAAAACCTTGTCCTTCTACAGCAGGTAATCCAAAGCCAACATGCGCCCAATAGCTCTTGTTATTTCTTTAGCTTTTTTGTGATCAGACGTCCATGCTGTTTTCTTAGGCTACAGATCTGTGACACTAACTGACAGTTGTTTTCTAGCTTTATTTTCTTCCTTTTTCATTCTTTTTGCTTCTTGTGCCTTTTTATCACACTCTGCTGATTCCTTCTTATGACAACTTCTCAGGTGAGTAAATAAGCCAGTTCTAGATGAAGCAGGACAAGATATTTTTTTACTGCATTTTCTAATTTTACAAAAACCAAAAATAGTATTGTTAATTTTATGCTCATCAAAATAATTCCAAGTAACGCTCCTTACTCTCTCGTCCTCCATTTTAAAGCATTTTTATATAATTTTACAGCGACATTTTGAAGCGTTTTAATACGATTTTACAGCAACTTTTTAAATATGGAACTTTAGATTCGAAATTCGAATTATATTTGATTAACTAAACACATTCGATTTGAGTTTGATTATTGAATAAACTCGAACCAGAAATTTAGAGTTTCGCACACCTCTACTTCTTTGTGAGACTAATTTGAGTTCAACTGTCTCAACTTGTAACCTTAGTATTGATGGCTATCTTCCTAAAATTCGTAAAGCAATAGTCACATGCTTGGCATGGGCATTTACATTCCTAAGAATTCACCCATTTGTCAGGAAAGGTTTGAATCCACAGAATATTCTGTTACGTGTTTTCATTTAGCACCACTTCACTCTATCGCCTTTCTCTTTGTTCGATATTGCTCTCCTTCATTTCTAAACAGCACTCTTTTCGTTATTATTTCTGATCAAATTGACCAAGCCCTCTCTCTTTATTCATCAGCCAATATTATTGTTGTTGGTGATTTTAATGCTCATCACACTAAATGATTTGGCCCAAGTGTCAGTGACTGTGCTGGCGTTAAAGCCCTTAACTTTCTCAATCTCTAACTCAAATAGTCAACTTTTCTCTTACATCATTTACCTTCTCTACCAAACCTATGTCTTGTTTCTGATCCTTGTCAGTGCTCAGTTTCTCCACATTCACCCATAGGTGCTTCTGATCATGGTTTGATCTCTCTAAAACTATTATCTAACTCTTCATCATCAGAATCCCCCTATCTTTATACCTCTTACAACTACCTTAAAGCTGACTACCATCCCAATAGTCTTCTTGATATCATAAGCAAGGTTTTTGAATCTTTAATTAAGAAATAGTCAACAAATCTCTCATCTTGAATCTAATAACTTACTATCTGATCATCAATATAGATTTTGATCTTTTCGTTCTACAGCTGATTTGCTAACAGTAATAACCGATGGTTTTTATTGTGCATTAGATAGAGATGGAGAGATTAAGGCTATCGCTCTTGATATTTCTAAAGCTTTTGATAAAGTTTAGCATGCTGGTCTTCTCTATAAGCTTTCTTCTTACGGTGCATCTGGTAACATCTTTAAGATTATTGAGTCCTTCCTTTTCAATCGTAGTATAAAAGTTGTCCTCAATGGACAGCACTCTTCTTCATATCCTGTAACTTCAGGGGTTCCTCAAGGTTCTATCCTTGGCCCTATACTCTTTTTAATTTACATTAACGATCTTCCAGATATTCTCAAATCTAAGTGGCATTGTTTGCTGA
>NC_088924.1:19010000-19030000 GCF_038396675.1 Hydra vulgaris | reverse complement strand
TTGAGAGAGGGTTATAACCACTATTGAGTAGCCTCCTCATCTGTAGTGGCCTTCATGGCCTTGAGGAGGTTAATAACAAAAAAAAAAAAAAAAAAAAAAAAATATATATATATATATATATATATACAATAACTGACTGACAAGATGACTGTATTATAACTTGACTGAAGTAATAAATTTATATTTTTAAATTACAGTTATATACAAAAAATAAAACTATTTTGTAAGTAAACTACAACTTTAGGAATTATCTCTTGAATATTCTGTTATATTTTCATAAATGAAATCTCAGGAGTATTACAAATACACTATAACTATTTCATGTAACAATTTTTTACAATGTAAAATTTAGATATATATAAGGGTATCCCAAAAAAAAAAAAATGCCTCTCTAGCTTTTTCCATCCTCTAAGATCAAAATAGGCTAAATAAATTTGCGGTAGTAGTGTAGTGGTAGTGGTGTAGCGGTACTGGTGTAGGCTAAATAAATTTGCGGTAGTGGTGTAGTGGTAGAGCGCTTGCTTTATAAGCGAGAGCTACCGAGTTCGATCCCCACCACGTCCCTGGTAGTACCACGCTTAACTTGTTTCTCCGCGCAGCGACCTTGTTCATCAAGGTTCGTGTTTCAGAGTTATAGAGTTGAGAGAGGGTTATAACCACAATTAAGTAGCCTCCTTGTCTGTAGCGGCCTTCTGGGGAGGTGAATTAACAAAAAAAAAAAAAAAAAACTAAAAAACTAATTTTGTTCATTTAAAAGCGATATCTGTAAAACTTTTAGGGGAAAAAATAGGTACTTCAGAAACTCTCTTAAAAATGTATATTTCCAGTTTAAAAAATTCAACATTTTTGAGCTTCCTCTGGTATCTCCTACTTCTCTACCTCTTCAACAGGAACCTAAGCTACCTCTAACAGGATCCAGCTCTGGGAACCTACTAGTTCAGTAAGCTCTGTTGACCTTGTAATAACTGGTAGCTTTACTTTTAGAATATAAAACCATGGGGCATCATACTTGACCGACATCTCCGACATCTTTTTCTTTACCATCTCTTTAATGTCATTATCAATTAGGACCAGTATAACTAACTGTTCTATTAAGTAGCAAGCATGCTGCTGCATGCTGACAAGAAGAGTTTGTCCTAGTTTTGGGTAGTAACCCTATATTCCAAACAATGACTTAAAGGTAGCCAAGTCATTTGAAGTCGACTTGATTGCCATATAGGCTTTTAAGAACCTGGGACCATAGTATATAAAAACAAATAAAGCTGCTGTCATTATCATCTCTTCCTCATTCATCATCTGGGCTACCTTCTCAGTCATCCTCAGGATCAGGTCAGCAGATACAGAGCATCTGCCATAAACCTTATGAATAAATATTATTATTAAATATATAAAATAATGTCAATGCTTTCTTGCAAAACTCTAAGGCCTCTCTTGCAATGTTGTACAGGGATGATCCAACCTATAGCTCATTCCAATCAAACATGATGATCTTTTTCATCTTGTCCACCTCTTTCTTGATATTTGGACAAGCATTCTGCAGTCTTACATATAGTACTATCCTAAGCCCTTTAGTCTTCTCACTAGTAAGAGCTTCCATAAAATGAGAAGTGTAACTCCAACATGTGTCACAACATGAGAAACCATAGATAGGGGGTGTTGAGGTTACTTTTGAAAATGGTAATGGCGCCAACAAATACTCCAGTATTGAAAGTTACATGTTCCTGAAAACAAAGTCGATCTGATTGGATCTTCTCTTTAAACCACCCCACAGATATGTTTAAGAGTTTGTTATTCTCCTGTATGAATCTTTCTGCATCTTGGTACCAATTCTGCAACATGTTTATAAGCATTATACTTATTTAAGAAAGAGCGCCAAAGCTTTTTTTAAATAAGCATAATGCTTATAAATGTTTCAAGGATCAGATTTTGTTAAAATTCTGCAACCTGAAATTAAATTTCTTAGATAGATAAGTTTGCAATACTTAGTATAGATCTTTAGAATTTAATCTCTTAGTAATATAAAAAAAAATTATTTCTTAAGTAAATTAATTTCCTATATATTGATTTCTTTTTTATTTATGTTTGAATTTGACTTTTTTTTTTTTTTTGCTGAGTTGCTTATTTCTTATTTAGATAATTCAAAATTGCATTTTTTTTACATGACAGCAGTTCCAGAAATAACGAGTTCTATAAAATCAGCATTGTTTCAAACATCCATTACAAATGATACATCTAGGGTTAGGATCTTTACATAATCCACTTGTGCAGACAAGATCTTTGCCTGAAAAACTTTGAGAACAAACTACAACAGGCTTTGTAGATTTGAACTTCAAAAACCTTAAAAATATGACAAACTGTATGTATCTAAGCATATTTAAGATAGGATACCTTGGAAGAAACAGAAGCCTTTTGGGATTAGTCCGCATTTTTTTTTTCTCCTTTGTTTATTCCAAATCTTGTGAAGAGATTTTAGAAAATACTATGAAATAATAAATTATATAACATACATTCATTTATTAATTTCATCATTTCAAAAATTTCAAAAACGTGTGAACAAAACTGAGTAATTAAATTTATCTTTTTAATTGACCAACACCGCACTATGCGTCGCAGAGCGGAAATAGAATTTGACTTTTCTGAAAAAAAAGTTCAATTTTAATATTTTAAATATTTTTTAACCGAAACAAGTTAGGATTAATTAGTAAAAAAACCCAGGTTTTTACTAAACCTTTATATTACATACAATAATTTCCAAATTTCCTCACTTTTTTTACATATTAAATAAATGATACCTTTTGTATATTAAAAACCAAGAAAAGAAAAAAAATTGTTTGAACCATTGTTTTTGTGTATCCGTAAAAATTGATTAGACACTGTTACTCCAGAGTTAGCCAGTTTTTTATTTTTTATAAATTTTCTGCAATAAATAGAATTTTTAGGAGTGATATAATATTCTGGCTACCTCTGTAGTAAAATGGTACAAAATCAATTCAACTGAAGTGGGTTTTATTAAAAACCGGCTAGTTAATAAAAATAAAAAACAAAATTGGATGCGAAGCAGTCCATTTGTTCCAAGTCTTTAAGTTATAACAACTTAGTTAAGCACGGTTTAATGTTTTAAAATGGTTACTTTTGATCTCAGCAAACTTTCGATGATTTTCCTCCAAGGCATATTTTCACAAGGCATACTTTCACAAGTAAAAATGTGTTTGCATGTGCCATATTTTTGCAGTCCATGTTTTTATCACTTTATGCTGGTTACACAATGAGTTTTAGCATTTTGAAAGTCTGGCTATTTATTTAATAAAAATTTGTGGAAAGAGAAAAAAGTTGTTTCTAACTAAATATAAAAAATTTTTGGTTAAAAATCAACAAAGTAAATATTTCTTGTGGGTATAATGTTTTATATATTAAGTTATTATTATTACTGTTAAATAAGCAATAAATATTAAATTATAATATATATACATACATACATGTCACTCATATATACATGATGTGTATATGTGTATATATATATATATATATATATATATATATATATATATATATATATATATATATATATATATATATATATAAAAGATTTGAAAAAGATATGAAGAGGAACAGCAATTAATAAGAAAATCTGATTAAACAGGGTAATCAACTTATCAAGCAGAGTGAATGTAAACAAAAGCAGGTGATTTACTACTTCACAATTATGGATCCAATAGAAGCAGGTATGCATTGATTTATATATCTCCCTTTATATATATCTAAACACAAACACAAATAATCAGGTTCATTGTCTGAGAGTGCTATTGAAGCTAGAAACAAGGAAAGCAAACTGTACGAGTTAGTCAAGCGCGTCTAACTTTCTTGGCAGAAAACACTAGGGTCACAGCTAATTATTTGTTTGTGACATTTGATATGTACCTCTATTGAGTGTTTTTTTGAATGTTATGCTTTTTTTTTGGTAAATAAATCTCAATATAGTTTATAATAACAATCCACAGTTTTGTTGTTTTTTGTTTTTAAAAAAATTTAAGAAATAATTTAATAAATATCAACTACTAATTAACTAATCTAGAAAGATCTATATCATGAGCTTAAAAAAAAATACAGTAAACTGTTTTTTTTAAAAACACTGGATATTATTCTTTTAAATATAGAAATATAAACTAAAATTCGATGTCTTGTGAAAAATCAGCTCAATATGTTGAGTGCTTCTTTATTTAAAAGCCTATTTCCTCATTTTGTATTAGAGCTACACATAGTGCACCGACTTATATTGGCATGCTTTTTTAACAAATATAATACTTATAAACATATTAAGGTTCAGATTTTGTTAAAAATAAAGTAAGCAAACGACAAGTATTAATGAGCCTTATTACACATATAAATAAACCTTATTATACATATTTTGTGTAATATGAGCACAAGTCTCATTTGATGCATGAAAATCATTGAAGTTGTTGTGTTTTTGGTGCAAAACAAAAACGTCTGAACAGAAGAAAGTTTCTTTGTCTTTCTTACAAAACATTAAAAAAAACACACCATATTTTCGTAAGTTTAAGCATGTTTGTCAGCCTCTTAAAACTTTTTACGTAAACATACCGCAACCTGTTTCAAAAAAAAAAAAAAAAATGCTTTAAAAAAATGCATTAGACAATTAAAATTATTATTCAACTTTGGCATATTTAATAATATTTAATAATAATTAATAATAATTATATTAATAATTAATAATAATCAATAAGTTTAATAATAAAAAAAGAAAAGACAACAAAAAACTTCTTTACAACTTATCCAAAATTGACATGATTTTTTGAAAGACATTTTGTTAGTTTTACTGATATCACTTTTTGACAACTAATTGTTATAGGACACCCTAGTATATAAGGTACTCAAAAAAAAAGAAAAAACTTAAGTCAATTAAACTGTTTACAAATGAAAATCAATTTACAGTCTACAAAAAAACATACAAACTTGAAAGTAAAATATTAGCCTACACAAAATATATGTGTTCAAAATAATTAAATAAGAACATTACTTGATAAAACTGATTGATTATTGGCAACAAAAACATTTTTTATTGAGCCATTTTGAGAAACATTCCATGGATTTGAAGCATATAATATAACATTTTTAAAACTTCGAACATGTGTGTTGATTTCAGATGCAACATATGTTTCATTTACTTTGATTTTATATGCATAGCTTCCATTTATGAAAATTTGACTGATCTCAATTTTTGACCATTGATTTAATGGAAGTGCCGTATTGGTGTGAAATATGAAATTGGTATCATTAATCAGGGTTGAAACTTCAAGTACTCCAAGACCATCAAGCCAGACTCCAGTTATAACATTATCAGAATCAATGATAAAATGAATAACACTGCTTAAGTTACTATTAAATGAATAAGGAATGAAATCAAATGAAATTAAAAATTCTGTATCCAGTATTGGCATTTCAGTGATGTTTTTTGCTTTTATTAAAAGAGTTGTAGTATCCTCTATTACATAGATAACCATTTGACATGTATCTAAAAAATATTATATATATAATAAGTACATATATATAATAAGTATATATAATAAGTATATATAATAAGTATATATATACATATTTACATATATATATATATATATATATATATATATATATATATATATATATATATATATATATATATATATATATATATGTATATATATATATATATATATATGTATGTATATATGTATATATATAGTTATATGTATATACATATATATATACATATATATATATATATATATATATATACATATGTATATATATATGTCTATATATATATATATATATATATATATATATATACATAGATATATATATATATATATATATATATATATATATATATATATATATATATATATGTATATACATAGATATATACATATATATATATATATATATATATATATATATATACATATATATATATATGTCTATATATGTATATATGTATATACATATATATACATATATATATACATATATACATACATATAATATATATACATATTCATACATATATATATATAAATATATATATATATATATATATATATATATATATATATATATATATATATATATATATATATATATATATATATATATATATATATAGGCATTGGCAGGAATGGCAGGCAATCACCTGTGCCTGCCTTCACACAGATGTAAGTAAGTTTACTCAGGCAAAATAAAATGTAATTTAACGACCAAGAAATGGAGCAAATGTGGAAAAACATAATCCAAAAGTTTAAAGATTTTGGATTTCAAATAGATATAAAAACAAATCTTAAATTAGTTAACTTCCTTGATGTCACTTTTAATTTAGCCCAAAATACCCTTATGTTTTTCAAAAAACCCAATAATAATCTTTAATACATCCACTCATCTTCTAATCACCCACCACAAATTATCAAGCACTTACCTACTTTAATATTCAACAGACTCAAAATTCCTCCAGCAAAGTTATATTTAATCATTCTAAAAACGAATATAAACAAGCACTAAAAATTAGCGGATACAAAAACTACTCTTAAATATCAGATCAAACAAAAAACACCCCAAAAAAATCACATCACATTATCATATGGTTCAACCCCCCATTTAACAAAAACATCTCCACAAATGTTGTTAAAATATTCTTGTACTTATTAGAAAAAAACTTCCCTAAGACACACAAACTTCACAAAATCTTAAACAGAAACACTGTAAAGGTAAGCTACAGTTGCACTAAAAATATAAAATTTTTTTTAAAAAACCACAACAAAAAAACTATCTTTCCAAGAATTAAAAATAATGACCCAAAACGCAATTGTCAAAACAAAGCAGAATGCCCCTGAATGGTAAGAGCAAATCCATAAACATTATATATAATTGCATATCACAGGAAAAAAAACCAACTCAACAAAGTTTATATCTGATTAACGGGTGAGTGGAAAACCAGATAAAACAACCACAAATCATTATTCAGTAATGTTAAATACAAAAAGACTACCTCCGTATCAAACTACATTTGGGATTTAAAAAAACAATTTTAACAAAACCCCTATTCTAACATGGTCTATTCTCAAGTCTGTACCCCCCCTACTCAAATATTTCCAAAAGTTACCTGCTTTGCCTGTGTAATTTGCTATTATATCATATTCAAAACCTGAGGAACTGCTAAATAAAAGAACCAAAATTATATCAAAGTACTGTCACAAAAATAAATTCTTATTAAAAAATTACAAAGCTCACTACAAACCTAACAACTAAAAATCAAAAAATAATATTATTTACAAATGCATTATTTCCTCACAAACAACCCTGATAAACAATATATTGGCTTAACCGAGGGCAAATTGAAAAAACGTTATGCCAACCACAAACAAATAAATTTTGACAGCATAGTCTCTTTTAAACATAAAAAATACTCAAAAGAGACTATGCTGTCAAAATATATTTGGCAACTAAAAGAAAAAAATAATAATTCTAAATCAAACTGGTCTATTCTAAAAACTGTGTCTGCCTTTAATAACATTTCCAAAAAATCTATATTATGTTTAGAAGAAAAATTTGAAATTATTACTCATTTAGATCCAGAAAATTTACTGAATAAAAAATCTGAATAAATTTCTAAATGCAGACATGAAAATAAGTTTCTTTTAAAAAATTATAAAAAAATATAAAAAATAACTGTAGTTATTTTGCTGGTTGCAAAATAACAACAGTTATTTCATAATTAATTATAACAATTCCCAACTTCCTGTGAAATAATTTTTCTATAATTTACATTTTTTGATGTTTAGAAATTCTTCCTGATGAACCTACTGATGGTGAAACATGCTGTTAAAGACAAATAAAAATTAGATAAGTGTTTTTACTAATTTATTATTGCTCTGTTCTTTAAGAACATTGAGCACTCTTTTTTTAGAATACACTAACATAATTTATATATGTATATATATATATATATATATATATATATATATATATATATATATATATATATATATATATATATATATATATATATATATAGAACCCTTAGATGTTGTCCGAAAGTTTTTTCGATATTTTGTTGACAAAAAGTAAAAATTAAAATGCAAGACCGGAATTTTTTTTTTTTAATAATGATAGACTGCCTGCCCCAACCAAACCCTTAGTCGATGTAGCAGCACTCCCTTGCGGGTCAGGCTATTTGTCAGTCGATGTAGCAGCACTCCCTTGCGAGTCAGGCTATTTGTCAGTCGATGTAGCAGCACTCCCTTGCGAGTCAGGCTATTTGTCAGTCGATGTAGCAGCACTCCCTTGCGAGTCAGGCTATAAGATAGTCGATGTAGCAACACTCCGCGCATGATTTACAGTAAAAAAAATAAAAATAAAAACATTTTATTAAAAAAAATAAAAATAAAAACATTTTATTAAAAAAAATAAAAATAAAAACATTGTTTATATTGTTAAAAACATTCAAAATGTTATAAAAACATTCAGAATGTTTTTAAAAACATTCTGGTCAATTAAATTTGCGTTTTTGTGGTTTTTTTAAAAAACGATTAATTTGTAATTAAATTAATGGTTTTTACTTTCGTCCAACACGGAAATGTTGGACGAAAGTCAAAAGTAATTAAAAGTGACGTATGTGTTGGCGTAAGAATCACTTTTTTCCTTCCGCTCTTCCTAAAGCCAACAAACTATAGAACTATATATATATATATATATATATATATATATATATATATATATATATATATATATATATATATATATATATATATATGTATATATATATATATGTATATATATATATATATATGTATATATATATATATGTATATGTATATGTATATATATATATATATATATATATATATATATATATATATATATATATATATATATATATATATATATATATATATATATATAAATATATATATATATATATATATATATATATATATATATTATATATATATATATATATATATATATATATATATAAGTTAGTAGAAAATCACTTAACAATAATTTTTTTTATTTAACACTGTGTTTCATCAATAAAGACTCATCAGAGATAAATGATCAAATTAATAAAACTTCAATTTATACCAAAAATTAAATTACAGGAAGTCGCAAATGTCTTAACTACTGTAAGCTTTCACACATATATTATATATACATACATATATACAGGGTGCAGAAAAAGTTCCCGTACAAAAGCATAATTTAAAAAAATTATCTGATGGTGTTTTCTTTCAATATAGTGCATTTTTAGTATTTTTTTGTATTCCTTCATATTCTTTTAGTATTTTTTAGTATTATTTTGTTTTAAATTAAAGTGTAATTTGTTTCTCGTATTACAGGAACTTATGCTGTTTTTTCTGTTTATATTTTTGTACGGAAACCTTTTCTGCGCCCTGTATATATATGTATATATACATATATAAATTAGTAAAAACACTTATCTAATTTTTGATAACTTCAACACTGTGTTTCACCATCAGTAGGTTCATCAGGAAGAATCTTATTTATTATTGCTCTGTCCTTTTAGAACATTGAGCACTTTGTTTGTAGAATACACTAACATAATTTATATATATATATATATATATATATATATAAAATATATGTTAATTCACTTCCCTAAGGCCAAGAAGGCCCCTAAATTAGGGTGTCCCAAAAATATATCATAAGTTGAATTTCAATATGCCGAATACTGCATTTGGCATCATTTTGTCTATAAATACCAACAAATAAAAAATGTCTCTAGCTAAAGCAAAAGGTTATTTAGGTGAATTTAATTTTAACTTTATTTAGTAAAATTTGACTTAAAAATGACTTTATTCATATTATTCCAATTACAATTGTTATCTAAACAAACAAAAAAATTGATGCATCTTAAACAAACAAAAATGCTTGTTGTAAAATCTTTAAGTGAATTTTTTTACAAAATAATCAATTTTAAGGAGAAAGTTCTTTTAAATGCAACAAAATGAACAGCAAATAGTTTTAAGAATGCAGGCGCATGTTTGGGAACAAAAAACTCTAAAGTTTTAGATACAAACTGCCCCAAAAGTATGAGCATTAAGTTGATACATTATTTTTTTTCATCAATCAAATTTAAAATTGACACAAAAATCTTTTAACATTTGAAAACTATGAACAATAATAAGTAAATATAATTTGAGGGGGTTACTCGTTTTTCTCAAACATCAAAAAATAATATTGTAATATAACATAAACCAATATTATTAATACAAGTAATATTTAACTAAACAATTTTAAGATCTTTCTTTGTAGCGTTCTTTGAAGTCTTTTGCCGTTTCCTCTGAACTACCTAAATTGCAAATACATAAATTTATAAAAAGTACTACTTATACATTAACAACCATTATTATTAATAACAGCTAAAAATCACATTTATATTTCGTGTTATTGAACAAAGTACCTGGAGAGTATCCTAAAGCCTGTCTTCCTTGTGTTTTCTCTCAATGAAATCTTGAATTAACTTAATGTGGCATTCTGCACAGTCATTTACAACTGCAAGTGTTCTTACACACATTAAAAAGTAAGTAAAAGACTGGGGAACTTCCTCATTTTCACATGTTTCAATGCCTTTTTCTTTCCATAGCAGAATTTCCTTCTTGGAGATCTCCAATAGCAAGAACAAAAGGTAGTACTGCTTGTTGACAAAGTCTTTGATGTTGGAATAATTTCAACCTTAATTTCAGGCCTCTTTTTAATCAGATCTTTTAACTCCGGGATATCATAAGAAAGCACCTTGTTTAACATGTTGGTCTTAACTTCGGTTTTCAGATCCTTATCAGCAAGAGCAAAAATAACTTGTTGCGGAGACAGATACCAAGTATAATGCATAAGACTTTGGTAAAGAACCTTTCTTATTGCTGCAAATTCTTTAAACTTGTCTGCTGTTTGTAGCTGAAAAGCAATATCGAATGCCATTATATCATTTGAAGATTTTTGAGAAGCATCAGGGCTTTTTAGAAAGAAGAGTCCATGAAAAAATGCAAAGTAGTTGGTTGCAGCTTTCAAATGGTTTATTGTATTTTATCTAACTGTCTCTGAATTAGCAGGGTGGTACATTTGAGTCATCTGAATAACCTGTAAGTATATACAGTCAGCCATTAATCTTGCTTCATGATGAGCTCCAGGCTGTTTAAATGAAAAGTTTGATAACTCAGCTCCTAGAAAAAATGCCACAAGCTCACAAAGATACTTGTAACCACCTCTCTGGAAAGTATTCTTATGAAGAGCTGTGATACAAAACTCTTTAATATCCCAGGCAAGTTTAAACAGTAATGAACCGGGCCTGAAAAGCATCTTGAGACCAGTCAAACTTTACAAATCTCTCAAGTTTGTTTACATCTTCGTAAACCTGCAGCCATAGTTTTTGGATAATTACATAAAGTTTTTTGCTGGGACTACTTGTTGGACCAAATATTTCTTTCCTCACATGAGCCACATGCCTTTCATAAATGTGATGTCTGCACATTAACCAGAGAACTGGTCTGTTATAGGCATAGAAAATAATAATGCTTACGGCACCTTTATTTTTACCAGTGTTACTGGATGTTGTGTCAGAACACTATCCAATAATCTGATCCGACATTTCATAGTATTCAAGCATTGTTTGAATTGCATTGGCTTGTTCACTTCCCTTGGAGCTTTTGATTTTTAAGATGCCAAAAAGAAAAGTCTAATGGACCAGACTCAGGTGAAGATGCACTAATAGCAATTCTATCCTCATATTTAGATTGTATCCTCATATTTAGATCATATGAAGATGCACTAATAGCAATTCTATCCTCATTTTCCCCAATAATATCTCTTCAAAATCTTGGTATCGAAATGTACCACAATTTTTTAAACTGTTATTTTATCTGTATTTTCCTCTTTAATTATCTGTGCCTCAGACTCTACAACATGAGTTTTCCTGTTTAGAGTTGATCTTGATATCGACATATTATCAATATTAACTCCACCAACCTTGTAAAGAGAAGACAAAAGACACATACCCGGCCTGACTCCAATCCCAAATCTGGTCATAATTGGAATCCAATTGTTAAGAATATCTTCCATACTTAACTGAAGGCAAACTTTGATGTCACTCTGAAAGCTTTTCTGTTTTTTCTGGACTTAAGGTGGAGGTAAATATAGTTTGTCGCATTCAGTTTGATTGTCACTATCTGTGCTTGAAAAGTCGCCATCCGAAAAGCTACTCTCCTTTTTCTTATTTTTATCTTCATGTTTTTTCCTAATATTTTTTCTTATGCCCTGTGAGCATTTTCACAAAATTTATTGTTCATGTTCCCAAATTTGACTATGTCCCTTCTCAGAAAAAGCCTCAAACAACTTTTAAACTTGATTTCTGCTTTAACCATATATTGACTTCAGTTAAATTTACACATTATTAGTTTTTATTGTTTATAAAACATGCATCATTTATTTTTATTGTTAGCCATGCTTTGGTCGAAACATAAATAAAAATTGATTAAGATAAAAATCAATTGTAAATCAAATATTATTTATTATAAATTATTATATAAAAGTAAACTCACCTAAACAATCTTCCCCTTGAGCTAAAAATTTAATTTTGTTTTTGTTTTTCTTAATGGATAAAATTATGCTAAATGTAGTATTCCACTCATTAAAATTTGATTTATGATATATTTTTGGGACACCCTACCCTACATTCAAGGAGGCTACTTTTGTTGTGGTTAAAACCCTCTCTCAACTCTATAACTTCAAAACACAAACCTTGACAAACAAGGACTCTGTATGGAGAAATAAATTAAATATGAAATATTATATAAGGAATGTGAAACATTTCACAAATGGGACCAAGGTATCCACTTAAATAACTTCACAATCAAAACCACAAATAAACAGATCACATCATAATGATAGCAATTAAAGCCTACTCTGAACTAGACGAATTAAAAGTGCACAAATAAATATTGTTCCACTGATTCATTTCCTAAACTATAAACAACATATGTCAGATCCATATGAATTTTGATTTTTTTGGCATATCTAGAATCCACACACAAAAAATGAAATAAAAAAACTTTAAAAAGTTAAAAAAAAGAGAAACAAAACAAAATCTCAAGCACAAATCATAAAAATTATGCCAAGAACATCTAAAATTCTTAAGAAAGAATAAAAACCAAAAGAATTAAAGCCAACCTCCTTTAATACTTTAAAAATAAATCAGACATAAACAAAGTTAAATTTTAATTCAATAGCTTTATTATCAACTCTAAATGATCTATCATATATCAGAAGAGATTCACCCAATTTTTTTTTTTTTTACTAAAATTCACTAAAACTAAAATGTATTTAACAACAAAATAGTATCACATTATAACAATCTACCTAATGATTTAGTGTTTCAAAAACAGTGTATTAATTTAAAAACATATGATAACTTATTGTCAATCAAGAAGTTAACTAATTTAATAATGTAGTAAGATTCCATAAATCCAACTCAGCAAAGAGATGTAGAGAAATAAATAAATATAATCTACAGAAATAAATCAATCCACGCAGTGGACTTGTTCATCAACGTCCATGTTTAGGAGTTAAAGAGTTAAGAGGAAGTTGTAACCACAACTAAAGTAGCTTCCTTGACTGTAGCGGCCTTTATAGCCTTGAGGAGGTGAATTGAAATTAAAAAATTAAAAATTAAAAATTATAGATAGCCGTTTTCAAGATAATTTGTCTCACAATGATTTTAAGTTCTTTAACTAATTGAGACATCTTGAAAATGAATTTTAAATAAATTTTTAAGAATAAACCTGCATACATTTATTTATAACAATTTTAATAAATTTGAAAGATAAAAACTAGTTATGATGTAGTTAAACTTTGTATTTTATAAAAAGACAGCTGACTCTTAAAACTTTCGTTAAGCATCAACTTGATACTGACAGTAACTTTTTATTGCTCTGGCCCAAATTAAGGTTTTACTAAGAACAAAAAAATTTAAAAAATGGTGATATAAGACCTGTTGAACAAATTGGTAAACTTGATTCATAAACATTATTAGTATAATACATGCCCTTCTATAATAATAGGCTTTGACATCGCACAATAACATTGTTTAACTGAAGGCCGATTTATAATACTGTGTTTACACTTTCTTCTTTTAACTTTAGACAAAAGTTTGCGTTTGTGATTTTTTAATAAATATTTTAAATTCAATTGATTTGTAAATTAGATAGGCAACTTCAAGATGTAGAAGTTAACATTGTAAAATAATAATATGGCCACACTAACAATAAGATATTTTATTAGTTAAAATGCCTTTAAAATGCTGTGTACCTCTTTGCAAGTCAAACTATCACTCAACTACCACAAAAATATCAATTTATAAACTCCCAGAGAATCCAGAGGAGAGAAAAAGATAGAGCAGTGCTATCCCAAGAACAGATTTTATTGTTTCAGACTATACAGTATGTCGACTGCAATGGCCAGATGATGCACCTTTTGAAAGCAAATATGGGAAACAACGGCCATTAAATCCATCATCTGTAAAAATATTCTGCCTAGTTGTTTACCTGCACCAGCAGTAAGGTTAAAAAAACCGTAACTTTAAGCGGTTTTTAAAACATTTTACCAGATGAGTTGAATGATTTTCTAAAAGAGGATGAACTTAAATTTGACGATATTCAATCTTTATTAAGTGATAATAACAATGTTATTGTTTTCTAACTTAATAAAAAAAGTTTACATATAAAATCAAAAATGTACAAACTTGGTATTTTATTATATCTTTTAAAAATTTTCAATGATTATTCATTTGCAGCTTACCAAAATGGTACAATTTGTAATATATCATCTTTGGCTGTTGACAAATTAAAATTAATGAAAAAAAAAATCAGCTTTGATTAAAGCAGTTAAATTTTTAAAGAATAAAGTTCACATAATCAATTCGAACATACAACAAACAGTTCACATATTCAAGTCAAATATTCTATTCAAATACCTTAATGCTATGAGAAAAGTTAATGTAGTTGAAGTTTTATATACTCCATATAATATATATGAAGCATATGAGAACTGCAAAAATGTTTTTATGATTGCTTGTGTATTGACTATAAGTTGTAAAGTATATAAACTTTAACACATTCGACTTCAAAAAAAAGCTCAACGGAGGACCTAAATTTTGTAAATAGTAATTTTATGAATTTAGATCCATTAAAAATAACTTCCATATTTTTAATTGATGTGGGTTTTTTTTTTACATCTTCTTTTCCAACAAGGCTGCAAGCAACACTTATAAGAATAAGAGTTTTTTGAGCACTTGGGAACAGTCACAGAAAAAGGATGAGACTTAATTGAATGACAAGTAACATGAGAATGAATTTTAGTAGATGGCACTAGAGATGCTAGCTCTTTAAAGCAGTGCCCATTATAGTATTTGTAGAAAAGAAACAGAGAAGCAATGCTATGACAATGTGATGATGGTTGGAGGTTGTCTGCAAGAGCAGGTCTAACTATGTTTACAATGCATTTTAGCACCTTGTCTAAAAGGGAAAGGGTATCATTAGAAGATCCGCCCCAGATATGGCAACAGTATTCAATACAAGATTGGATTTGAGATTTATAGTAATAAAAAATAGAATCTGGAGTAAGAAAGTGTAGAGTTCGATAAAGAGATGCAACCTAAGCAGATGATTATTTTGCGACGGATTTGATATATGGTTTCTAAAAAAGATCGGAAGTAAGAGTTAATCCTAGAAGATGAAAGGTAGATGACTCATCCAGTAATTACAGTTCATAAACATAGGAAGATCTAAATTATTGCAATAACGATTGACTGAAAAAAAAAGAGCTTTATCTGAATTAAAATTCGCCAGCAACTGTGATCCCACGCTGTAGCAGAAGTGAGATCCTTTTCAAGCTCAGATGCCTCCTCCAAGCAATCAGAAAGTTTTCGCTTTTTATCATTACAAGATTAAATGGTAGTGTCATCAGTGAATAATACCAACCTAGATGTGAGAATATCTGGAAGATTGTTAATGTAAATTAAAATCAGTATAGGGCCAAGAATTGAACCTTGAGGAACCCCTCTAGTTACAGGATATGAAGAAAAGTGCTGCCCATCAAGGACAACTTTTATACTACAATTGGAAAGGAAGGACTCAATAATCTTAAAGATGTTACCAGATCTGGTCTTCTCCATAAGCTTTCTTCTTACACTGTAAGAAGAAAGCTTATGGAGAAGACCAGCATGCCAAACTTTATCAAAAGCTTTACAAATATATAGAGCAATAGCCTTAACCTCTCCAACTCTATCTACTGCACAATCAAACCTATCGGTTATTACTGTTAGCAAATCAGCTGTAGAACGAAAAAATCAAAATCCATATTGATGATCAGAAAGTAAGTTATTAGATTCAAAATGAGAGATTTGTTGAGTATTTGTTGATTAAGATTCAAAAACCTTGCTTATGATAGGAAGAAGACTAATGTGATAGTAGTTAGACGAGTTAGATTGCTCTCCAGAATTTTTGAAAATAGGGATAATAGATGCTGCTTTTCAGCAGGCTGGAAAACAAGACTCTGATAAGCACTTGTTAAATAGTTTTGAAAGTATAGATGATAGCTCCGGAGAACATTTCTGCAAGACTACAACAGATATGTTGTCTGGAACATAAGCTGTAGAAGAATCTAAGTCAGGAAATCACTTTTGGTACAGAAGCTGGAGTGATATAAGTATCAAGCAATGGATCATCCTGTTTGACGGCTATATCAGGTAGAACACAAAAAGTGGAATCAAGAGATGATGTTGATGAAAAGTTCTTAGCAAACAATTCAGCTTTGTCTTTAGGTGAGGTGACAAAGTCTGAACCATACAAGAGAGATAGAATAACAGATTCACCCTTATTATTGATACTGTTAAAGATTCTCCAGAAGTCACGAGAGCCTAATTTTTGTGATGAAATACCAGATTTTATGACCTGAGAATAGCAAGCTTTGGCGTTAGACAAAACCTTTTTACAATGGCTTCTAGCAATAGTAACAGATGCCTATATTCTGGAGAATTATTTTTCTAATATCGAAGTAACAGTTTCGATTGGAAATCACGGAAAGAGTCCCAGTCAGCTTCAAGGTAATTGTAAGGGGTACAATGATAAGGGGAATTCTGATGATGAAGAATAATGATATAATAGTTTTAGAGTGATCAAACTATGATCAGAAGCACCTAAGGGTGAATGTGGAGAAACTGAGCACTGACTAGGATCAGAAACAAAACATAGGTTTGGTAGAGAAGGTAAATGATTCGGGTTGTCTGGAAAGTAAGTTGAAAAGTTGATTCCTTGAGTTAGAGATTGAGAAAGACAAAAGTTGAGGGCCTTAAAACCAGCAGAGTCACTGACACTAGAGCCAAGTCAAAGAGAAAGGGTTTGGTCAATTTAATTATAAATAACATCAAAGAGTGAAGTCTTGAGATGAAGGAGAGCAATATACAACAAAGAGAAAGAGGATAGAGTGAAGTGTTGCTAAACGAAAGCACATAAAAGAATAGTCTGTAGATTCAAACCTAGTTTCCTGACAAATGGTTGAATTCTTACGAATGTATAAGCCCAGGACAAGCATGTGACTATTGGAGTCTTTATGAATTAAAGGAAGATAACCATCAATACTAAGATCACAAGATGACACAGCTGAACTCAAATTAGTCTCACAAAGAACAAGTAGATGTGGTGCAAGAGATATGACTCAACAGAAGAAAAGTTTCTTCGAAGATCACGAATAATAGTGAATAAAAGGTTTAGAGAATTTTGTTATGATTATGGTTTTTCTATTTTATAGTTTTTGATGCTTTAGTCATTTTAAACTTGTTAAATAACTTGACTCAAAGCATAGATAGTACTCAGTACACTATTTAATAGTCCCAGCAATTGCCTCATTACAATTAATAAACCCTAAGCTGAAGCAAAGGACTCCAAATGTGGCCTTGCAATCCACACCAAAAGTACAAACAGGGACACCATCCATGCGCAACATAGCACTGTTATTACTCTGATATTTTTCAGCTGTTGATGGAATCAGCCTCTCTGAGAGCTACCACAGAGTTCAGGAAACCTGACTACCAGCCGGCCTCAGAACCATAAAACTGAGTTTTAAAGCTGTACCCTCATTAGGAGATAATAGAATGAGTTGCCTAGTCATAAAAACAGAGACACAAACAAAACCCATGCATTGAGTCAAGAAGATTCAGCATTTAACATCCTAAACTGGAAACAGTGTATTAAAATTTCATCTGCGCCAGCCTAATAGATGAAAAAGGGGTGCGAGGCTGGTTAATAGATAGAATCTGTTTACCCCTTAAAGGTTTATGTCAAAGCTTACTTTACCAAAGAGGTGCTTTGTTTGCTCATGCAGTAAACTACCCTGAAAAGTTAGCTAAAATAATTTTCTCATTTATGATTAAATGTCTTTATAGAGGTCCAAAATTTACATGTAGAGCTCAAAATTTACATGTAGAGCTCAAAATTTACATGTAGAGCTCAAAATTTACATGTAGAGCTCCTGTTGCAAATCTTTCTCCTGAATTTCAGTTTTTCTCAATTTCAACAAATTGTTGATGCAATTAATAATTTTGATAATAGTAAGACACTGGCAATAACTACTGAAAGTAACTGTGTAAATCAACAATTTTTTGAAATGTTTAAAACAGTTGATAGTAAACCATGGATACTATCAACTAATCATATAATAAATATACATAAACATATAATAAATATATACATCAGGTATATATTTATTTTATGATTATGTGCATCCCTTAAAATCTACGCAAACCAATCGGTTGACAAAAAGGACTGGCGACCTTCAATTTTCGCACAATGGAGAACTGGCTTTGGCTAAGTGGAGTGATTTGGAAACTTTATATAAAACTGAGTGCAATGGTCTTTTTAAACTCTCTAAACTTACAGCTAAATCATTTTTCAGAAATCAGAAATTAATAAGAAATTCAGAAATTAAGAAAGTTTTGTTTCACAATCACAAAAACATTAGTATATATATACACACACACACACACACATATATATATATATATATATATATATATATATATATATATATATATATATATATATATATATATATACAGTGCTGTGCAAAAGTCATTATAACAGTAATATTTTTAAGGTTTTTTTCTATTTTCTTGTAGCATTACAAATAAAAACGACTGAAAACAATTGATTTGGATTATTTTTTTTATTGCAACTGTTCATAAAATTTAAAATTACACAGTTTATTAATACTTTGTCTGCCCACCCCTTGATTTGATGACAGACTTGATCCTACGGGGCATAGAGCTAATCAAGTTCTGAACAGTAGCTGGTAAAATATCATTCCATATGTTCTGCAAATGGGCCCAAAGTGCATCCTTATTGCTAGGGTTTGCTCCTTGCAAGTGTTTAAACATTATTTCCCACAGGTGCTCTATGGGGTTGAGGTCTGGACTCTGGGCTGGCCAGTTCAGTACCCGTATATCATGATCCTCCAGATATGCAGTCACAAGCCTTGCTTTATGGCAAGGAGCATTGTCCTGAACTCTTCTCCATTGCCATAAAGCAAATTGGCTGATGGCAGCATACAGTTCTCGAGGACCCTGACATACTGGTGTTGATTCATGGTATCCTCACACCTGTACAACTGGCCAACCCCTGCCCAGGACATGCAACCCCAAACCATTATGGAACCTCCCCCGTGCTTAACTGTTGGAACAATGCACTGTGGGATGAACTTTTCCCCGGCTTTCCTTCTTACATAAGCCCTTTTAGCCCCACAAAACATCTGGAATGAGCTTTCATCGCTCCACAACACTCTTTTCCACTCCTCAACACCCCAGTCCTTATGTCGTCGCGCAAAATCCAATCGAGCTTTCTTGTGGGCAACAGTCAAAAGAGGTTTCTTGGCCGCTACACAACCTT